>NC_050446.1:132375445-132607945 GCF_903995425.1 Onychomys torridus
AGTACTTTACTGGCTGAGCCACCTCCCCAAACATACATGACTATCTGTTTATCTATCAATCTGTTGCTTATCAGCACACAAATACTGGATAGGACTGGGATGTAGTTCAATGATGGAGTGTAAGTTTAGCATTCAAGAGGCCCTGGGTTTGATCATCATCATCACACATCAAAAGGGAGAGGGAAAGGAAAGAACAGGAAAGGGAAAGGCAGTAAGGGGGGAGGGAAGGTCAAATCTTCAAAATTAAAATGCACTGTACTTTGTAGTATAACAGGAGCCTTCATTCCCAGCCCTAGTGGGCTGCCCTTCTCAGCATCTAGGCCTCCTCATCTGCTGTACTGCAAGAGTAGAATGGGAGCACAAAACTTTTTGTGTTCCATCTCAACCAAAGGATACTCCACACATACATCCTTAGCTTCCACAACATCCAAGTCACTCCCAGACTGGGAGTGATTTTCTATTGCTGCTAAGAGATACCATAACCACAGCAACTCTTATAGAGTAAAACATTTAATTCAGGTAGGCTTACAATTCAGAAGTTTAGTCCATTATCAGCATGGTGGGACACAGTGGCATGAAGGCAATCATGATGCTGGAGAAGGAGCTAAGAAGTCTACATCTTGATCTGAAGGCAACAGGAAGTGGACTGAAACACTGGGAATATCTTGAGCATAGGAGAGCTCAAAGCCTGCCTCTACAGTGACACACTTCCTCCAACAAGGCAACACCTACTCCAATCAAAGCCACTCCCTGTGAACTTATGGGTCCAATTACTTTCAAATTACCACATTTCCCTCCCTGAAGTTACCATAAACTTGTAACCATATCATAGTGCAAAATGCCTTTAGTCCAACTTCAAAAGTCCCCATAGTCTATCACAGTCTCAACAATGTCTAAAAGTCCAAAGTTCAAAGTTTCTTCTGAGATTCATATAATCTATTAATTGTAATCCCCTATAAAATCTAAAGAAAAAACAGATCACATACTTCCAATATATAATGGCACAACATATACATTATCATTCCAAAACATAGGGAAGGGGGCAGAGTGAGGAAATACGGGACCAAAGTAAGACCAGCAGGAAAAACTCAAAACTCTGCATCTTCATGTCTGATGTCAAAGCGCTCTTCAGATTTCCAACTCTTTTCATCTTTGTTGACTGCAACATACTTTTTTTCTTAGGCTGGTTCCACTCCCTGTTAGCAGCTTTCCTCAGCAGGTATCCATGACTCTGGTATCTCCAACATCTTGGGGTTTCCAAGGCAATCCAGACTTTTCCTTCATAGCTTCATGAAATGGTCCCTCTAGGCCTCCATTCAAGAATACCCCTGACACACACATGCTTGGCCAGTGGTTTTCCTCAGTCATGACAGGAGGTTCCATAATGCTTTTCTTCTATCCTAGACTCTAAAACCAGAACTATGTGGCTGATGCTGCCATGTTTTGCTGCTTGCTGAGGCTGGAACATGGCCCCCTTGTTCAGTCTTCACCATCCTTCTGTTTTTGATGGTTCCCTTCACTGCCTAAATTTGGCTGTTCTGGAACTCATTCTGGAGACCAGGCTGTCCTCAAACTCAGAGATCTGACTGCCTCTGCCTTCCAATTGCTGGGGTTAACGATGTGTACTATCACATCCAACTCTAAGCTTCTCTTTAATTCCTTCTCACAGGTTGGAAACTTAGCTGGGTGGGATCTCATCCTGGGGTCACCACTCCCTTTATTCCATTTCTTACTCTGTTTATCTTCTTGATCCCAGGACTTAGCTCCATTCCACTTTCTAGTGCTCCTTTTCTCCTCAAATTGTACATTTTTTATTTTTCCTTTCTCAGCTTGCTCCTTTTCATTATAAATCTTTATTAGTATTAACACTAATAATCATAGAGTCTATACTAGGCTGTTTTGAGATTTCCTCTGTCAATGGAATTAACCCAAAACTCTTCACTCTAACCCCAGGCAGACTCTTTGGAGAAGAGCAAAAAACAGCTCACCAAAGTATCACAAGAACAATCTCTAGTCCACATATTGATATTCTTCTCTGAAACCTCTTGGACCAGGTCCCCACAGTTCAAATCACCCTGAGCACAACTGTTTTCCATGCTCCTACTAATTTGTCTCATTAAGCAACACTTAAAGCATTCAACTGCTTTTCTAATCCGCAGTCCCAAGGTCTATATCCTTCAAACAAAAGTATGGTCAGGCCTATCACAGCAATACCCCAGTCCCTGGTACCAACATCTGACTTAGTTAGAGTTTCTATGGCTGTAAAGAGACACTATGACCACAACAACTCCTAAAAATGGAAACATTTAATTGGAATGGCTTACAGTTCAGAAGTGTAGTCCATTGTCATCATGGCAAGACATGGTGGCATGCAGGCAGGCATGATGCTGGAGAAGGAGTTGAGAAGTCTACATCTTGATCCAAAGGCAACAGGAAGTAGACTAAGGCACTGGGAATAACTTGAGCATAGGAGACCTCAAAGCCTTCCTCTACAGTGACACACTTCCTCCAAGAAGGCCACACCTACTCCAACAAAGCTACATCACCTAATAGTGCCACTCCCCATAAGCTTATAGGGGCAATTGCATTTGAGCTACCACACTCTGTTTCCCCCACCCTGGTTTCTGCCTCTGTAAAAAGGAAGTGTGTGTGGCTGTAAAGTTTGTGATGGTTCCTGGCACTGATAACTGAGGCTCCCCAGAAAAGTCCACTCTGATCCCCACACCCATGACTACAGTACCTTGTGTGGGAGATATGGCACCATTCAGTGTCTTGAGGTATGGAGAGATGAACCATGATTATTCAGATAAGTACTTCCTTACAAGGGGATAACAGGGCTGGGAGGTGACTGAGTAAAGCATGCCTTGTAAGCCTGAAGACCTGGATTGAGTGTCTAGAACGTACATTTAGAAGGTATTGGAGCAGGGGAGGGGGGACAGGATGTAGTGGCATACTTGTGTTATGAGCACTAGGAAAGTAAAAACACCCTGGGTCTCCCAGACCAGTTAGCCTTGTGTACTACAGCAAGTGCCAGACACTGAGAGAGCCCGTCTCCAAATATGGGGCTATGATGCCTGAAGAGCAAAATTCAAAGTTGTCCTTTAGCCTACACACACATACCCAAACATATGTCCTGTGTGTATGTGCACTGTGGACCCACATGAACATGCATGTGTGTCACACACACATTCATCTAAGGGGCAGGTACCAAGAAGCTAATGTCAGCACTGGGCAGGTTTTTCGTGCCCTAGGCTGCAGAACAAATACTGAAGGCAATTATGGGACACTTAGTGGCCAAGGGAAGTCCATGTGCATTCCTGTCCTGAACTTCACAATCCTGTAATCCAGCACTATGGAGACAAAAATAGGGGATCTTTAGAGCTCGCTGGCCAGCCCATTTCTACTTGAGTTGGAGAGACCCTGTCTCAAAAAACAATATGGCGAGTGACTAAGGAGATACCCAGTATTAACCTCCAACTTCCAATACAGAGAGAGAGAGAGAGAGAGAGAGAGAGTAGGGAGGGGGGGCAAAGGAAGGTCAAGGCAAGGAAGGTTGTGTAGGGTAGAGTGGTCTGATACAGGCAATAGAAAAGTCAAAGTAGCCATGTACCTGATTTTCACATGGAAGAAGTGGTTGTGAACCA
Organism: Onychomys torridus; assembly: GCF_903995425.1. Taxonomy (NCBI): domain Eukaryota; kingdom Metazoa; phylum Chordata; class Mammalia; order Rodentia; family Cricetidae; genus Onychomys; species Onychomys torridus. Next base: position 132,379,090 of record NC_050446.1, read on the forward strand.
AGGAGGTGATGACAGATGTGTCCTAGAGGCTCAGACAGGCTCCAGCCTGCCAGCACCTTGGCTTCAGCCTTATTAAGACAGTCTTGGACTTCAGGACTCTACAGTGGTAAGATAAGCAGTGATCTCAAGCCACGTGGATAGTTTGGTGTGTTCAAGAAGCCACCCAAAGATCATACACATGCCAATATAATGCTTGACATATAATAGCTAAATATGTGAAGGCTATCAATGCCCATTGTCTTTCTTCAAGCAGGTCCCTCAAACCTCCTGAACCTCAAGGCTTTCCACAGGTCATGCCTCTGCTTGGAGTATCCTTCCTTGTCCTTTCTGTCTAGCAAGACCTTTCTTCTAATTTTTTTTTTTTTTTTTTTTGAGACAGGCTTGTAACTGTATAGACCTTGCTAGCCTAGAACTCTCTGTGTAGACTAAGCTGGCCTTGAACTCACAGAGATACTCCTGGACTTGCTCCCAAGTGCTAGGTTTAAAGGCCTGTGCCACCATGGTTGGCTTATCTTGTAATATTTTTGAAACCGTATTTATTTACCCATCATATAAAAATACTGCAGTCGAAAAGAGAACTCAGAAATTCAGCCATGGAAAGAGAACTCTGCTTTGCCCAGACTCAATCCAAAACTCAGCTGCTGCCTCAGCAGGCTTCCCCAGTAGATGCTGGAGCCCCATTTCATGGTGTTACCTTTAGTTTGCTCTCTCAATGGGTCTACTGTTGTCCGTGTGGATGTTGTAACTCCTGACTCAACAGTGTTTCTTTCTCTCTCTATCTGCTCCTTGCTATCTACCTAATAAACTCACTCACTCAAAACTGAAAGCATGGGTATCACAGATCATTCTCTGTACCATAGAGAACATGTGTGCATGTGCATGTGTGTGTATGTGTGTGTGCGATGCATGCACAGCTAGAACCCTTACCTGCTAAGCCATTATTCCAGCCCTTTCTTGTAATTTTTAAGCCTTTTCAAACTATCTCCTGAGCATGTAGCTCTACCAGACTCCAAGGTGAAGTGTATTTATTCTTTCTGGTTTTCTTTTCATCTGTTTGCCATTCATCACAGATTGTAATCATGTTGGTGTTTTTCTTCACAGGAACTCTCACTGGTAGCCAAGCCTAAACACATCCACTGTTGCTGGGGGTGTAGCTCAGTAGAAGAGCATTTGTCTACAGGAACAAGACCTTAGATTCAATTCCCAGCACTGCAAAAATAGAATAAAATAAACACAATAAATGTATGCACTGCAGGATGTTCAAACAGTAGATTCTGAAGCAATGCAAACAATAAATAACAAGCCAGATAAATAAACATGACACAGGAGCAGTGGTGAAAACATTCTATTTAAGGGCTCTGTGGGTAAAATACTAGCTGTGCATGCCTGATGATTTCAGTACCAGTCTCCCAAACTTACGTAAAGGCAGGTGCAACAGTGCACAATGTACCTCCACTGGGAGATCAAATGCAGAGACAGGAGACTTGCTGGAAGCTCATGAACCGGATATCCTGTCATAATGAGTGGACAAGACAGAGACTCTGTCTCAAACAAGATAGAGGGTAGGGAATAACACCCAAGGTTATCCTCTGACCTACACACACACACACCAAATACACACCACACATGCAATTTAGTTTAAAATCTTACTTAGAATTTAGATGCTGGCAAGCAAGCACAGTGGCAAGCACCTGCAGTTCCAGCATTCACAAAGGGTGGGAGGATTGCCCTGACTATAAGTCCAGTGTGGTCTGCATAGCATGAACCAGGCCAGCTTAGGCTACAGAGGAGACCCTGTCTCCAAATAAACAAACAAACAAATAAAAATCTTAGACAAGTAAATGAGTAACTGAATGGCTGAGGGCTAACTGAATGAGACCATGAATGAGGGGAGTGGCTTTTCCAAAGGAGGAAATGGGTTGAATACAATTATACCAACTCAACAGTCATGTCCCCTTGACACGGTTCAGCCCTGGTTGCTCTGGGGCATCAGAGGCTCCAGCTGACACAGGGCAGTGGTCACAAATTGGCCTGCAGAGAGTACCTTGTAGGAGAATGTAAACAGTTAAAAATATTCTGAGAGGACTGGGAAATGGCTAAGTTGGTGAAGCCCTTGCCACACAAGCATGAGGACCTATGCTGGATCTCCGGCAAGCAGGTTCAAAAGCCCAATAGTCAAGGGGATGAAAATTAAAAGTACTTTGAGGTTCTGTCTCACCTCAGCCAGAAAGGCTATTGTCAAGAAAACAATGACAGCGAACGCTGGTGAAGAGGTAGGAAAGGGCAACCCTTATTGCTGTTGGTAGGCATGTCAGCTGGTGCAGCCACTATGGAAATCATTGTGGAACTTTCTCAGAAAATAAACAGAACTGCAGTATGGTCCAGCTTTGCCACTCCTCAGCATTTACCCAAGGACTCGTGTCCTACAACAGAGACTCTTGAACACCCATGTTCATTGCTGCTAGGAATTAGAATCAGCCAACTTGTCTATCAAACCATGAATGATAATGAAGATGTGTTACACACACAGTGAATTTTACTCAGCTGTAAGGGAAAATGAAATTCACAGGAAAATGGATGGAACTGGAAAATACTGTGCTGAGTGAACTCACCCAGGCCAGGAAAGACAGAGACTACATGTTCTCTTTTCTATGAGGAGCCTAACTTCGAATTTTTAGGTCCATGTTTAACTTGGAGTGCCTGTAGAGGCAAAGGAGCTAAGATGGTGCCATTGGTGAGGGCCAAAAGGGAAGCCAAGGGTGTTACATACCTGTGAGCCCTGTGAACTACAACACCAACTACCAGGTAAGATGTGCCTACTGGTACAACAGAGGTGTGACCATCACCTCTGTTCAATTAGAGGCCTGCTCTGAAAGAGGAATCTATTTCTGGTGCTGTAAACCCCTCAAAAACCCAGAGCTGGAGAGACATAAACCTTAACAGGGATCTTAGCACTGCTACTCTGCTAAATGGGCATGGCCTCAAAGGGCCTTCTAAATATTTAGGTTTATCCCCATAGATCATTGCCGTTCATGGTTAGCCAGAGAAGCTTCTATTTGTAGTGAGCGGCAGTCGACTTAGAGACTCACAACTGGCCAAACGCTGAGAGGAAGTGATAATTGGATAGCTCAACCATAAATGGGATCTCTACATGGCTCCCTACAGCGTTTAGGGAATACTGACCAAACAGAAAGAGAAAACGGAAGAGCTGGGGGATGGGAGGAGTGTTATGAAGTGCTGGTTTCTGGACCTGACTGACATAACTGTTGCCACCCATGAACTCACGTTCACAATGGCTACTTGCATAAGACTAAGTCCATCAACACTCCACTATGGGTGGGGGAGGGGCTCACAGAGGGCCACTCTCCCCACGGAGCTGTTAATGGTTGCTGTGAGAGAGGAGTCATACTTCTTAGTGTTATAGCCACTGGTAAGTTTCCCTGCGGAAGTAAATAACCCTGTGCTATGCCCATGAAAGCAACCAGAGTTAAAAGCACAGGGCCACAACAACAAACACTTGAAAATAAGAAGGGGATTTAGGAAGAACGGTTCAGTGGGAGGGGAATAAGAGTCTCACAAGGGAAATATGACCAGAGTATGTTGTGTGTGTGTGTGTGTGTGTGTGTGTGTGTGTGTGTGTGTGTGTGTGATATTGTGAAAACATAAATTAAAATAGCTTTATGTTGTTGCTTTGTTTTTAAAAGTGAAATGTATTAGTGCCTGCTTGCAATCCCAGCACTGGGTAGGCAAAGAGGCAGATCCCTGGGCCTTATGGACTTGGTGAAAAGGTGGACAGCTTTTGAGGAATGACACCCCAAACTGTCCTCTGGCCTCCACATGCACACGTAGATAGATTAGTAAGAAAACGGGGGCCATATGCAGTGGTGCTGGTTTGCAATGCCTTCACCTCAGGGGCTGTGGGAGGATTCATAAAGAGACTTTGTGGTGATATATTGTGTACCCTAATAAAATTTAACTGAAAATCAGAGAAGCAGAGCAGGCCACAGCCACCACCTCTTACCTCACCAACTCCTCAGCCTGAAAGGCTTCTAGCTGAATGAGCTCCCTCAGCCAAAAAGGCTTTTGTTCCTGTCTCCTCATGCCTTGTACACCTTTCTCCGCCCACCCATATCGTTTCCTGTCTCAACCTTCCTGGTGCTGGCATTAAAGGCCTGTGTGCTTCCCAAGCAAAGGCATGAGCTCTCAAGTGCTGGGATTAAAGGTGTGTGCCACCACTGCCTGGCTCTGTTTCTCCCCTAGACTGAGTCAGTCTCATGTAGCCCAGTGTGGCCTTGAACTCACAGAGATCCAAACGGATCTCTGCCCTCCAGAGTATTAGGATTAAAGGTGTGTGTCACCACTGCCTGACCTCTATGTTTAATCTAGTGGCTTGTTCTGTTCTCTGATCTTCAGGTAAATTTTATTAGAGTGTACAATATATCACTACAAAACTTTTTCTCCAAAGCCTTTGTTTTCCCCTCAGGGTTGGGGAGTGTTGCTCAGCAGTTCAGTCTAGCTTGGCATGCATCAGTCCCTGAAGTGAGGAAATAAATGAGACCTGTATAATTTGAGAGAGTTTGGAGTTACAGAAAAGTTACAGGTAACAGAGTGTCTGTTACCCAACACCCCATTTCCCCTATTGTTGTAGCTCACAGTAGTGAGGCTCATTCATCACAATTAATGAGCCATTATTAACACGAGTAATATGTTATTGTTCTCTGAGCTCCAGATTTTACACCCATTTCCTCTGCTGTCCCGGATGTCCTTTTCTCATGCAGACATCAGTTATCATGTCTCCTTCTGCTCTCTGGGCTGCCAGTGTCTCAGGCTTTTCTCTTTGGTGACCTTGGCAGCCTCAGGAGGCCTGCCCAGGTGCTATTAGGGTGTCCTTCAATTTAAGGCTTTTTTCTTTTTTTCTTTTTCTGAGACAGGGTCTCATTATGGAGTTCTGGCTGTCCTGGGACTTACTTATGTGGACCAGGCTGTCCTTGAACTCACAGAGATTTTTCTTACAGTTTATTTTAATATTTTTTTCTTGAGACAGAGGCTTCATTGCCAAGCTAGCCTTGAACTCCTAGACTCAAAGGATGCTTCTGCCTCAGCCTTCCAAGTAGCTAGGAATGCAGGTGCATCACTCCATTCTTCTGATGATATCAGAGCAGTGACATCAGGGGCAAGATGCCTTTTGCTCACATCCTGTTATCAAGGACACAGTCCACCAACAGGGCTTATGGAGTCTTGACCTTGATCCAGGCTTCTCCACTGTGAAGCTGCAGGAAGGGAAGTTCCGCCCACCTTTTCCGAGGAGAAGCCCCTGACTTACCACACTTGGAATTCTTCAGTGCAGGTGCTCCGGAGGCGTTCTTTCACAATCCCTTGTTACCTGGGAAATGTCATGTGACCCTAGGTGGACAGGTATGTAAGACCAGTGTGCAAACCAAACTTTGAGTGAAAGTAAACTGTGAGGAGATGTTTTTAAAAACCTCTTTGGTATTCATAATTTTTTTTTTTTACCATGTATTAAAGATGAAAGTGAACTTAGATTCTGAGTTAACTGTGTTCTTTAATTTTTACATTAAGAATTAAATTGTGGAGCTGGAGAATGACTCAGTGTGTAGGTGCTTGTCTCTAAGCCTGATGACCCGTCCTGTTCCCAGAACCCACGTAAAGGAAGAAAATACTCCTAGATATTGTCCTCTAACCTCCATACATGAGGCATGGCACGTGCACTTATACACACACACACACACACACACACACACACACACACACACAGAGAGAGAGAGAGAGAGAGAGAGAGAGAGAGAGAGAGAAAGAGAAAGAGAGAGAGAGATTTTTTAAAAAGAATAAAAGAGTATTTGTTACGGCAGTATGTTTTTTTCTAAGTAGAGTGATACTTTGATTTTATTATAATTGACAATATTGAGAATCCTGCTGTCCATAAATACTGGATGTGTCCAAGGCCATTTCAGAAGCAGCTGGAAATTCTGTCCTAATCTCAAGTCAGAATTCAGTTAGCAATGTTTATGGTTCTATTGTTCAGAGACAAGATCTCACTCTGGAGCCCAGACTGGTCTGCAAGTCTCCCTTAAACTCATGGCAAACCCCCTGCTTCAGCTGTTTTCATGCTGGTACTGTGGACATGAGCCACTATACCTGGTTTCACTTAATAGTTTGTTTTTTTGTTTGTTTCTTTTTTTGTTTGTTTGTTTTTTTCCCAAGATGAAGTTTTACTATATGGCTCTGGCTTTCCTAGAACTCACTCTGAGGACCAGGCTGTCCTCAAACTCCCAGAGATTTGCCTGCCTCTGCCTTCCAAGTGCTGGGATCAAAGGTGTGCACCACCTCACCCCCAGAATGATAGCAATTCTTAAAATCGAACCTTCTCGTCCTGATACAATCCAAACCTATGCTAATTTGCCACTTACAGGCTGAGGCATGACATTAGAATACATTAAATGCTGCTTCTCATAATTAAACCATTCTGTCTGTACAAGAACAGACAATTTTGTGCATACAGTAAAAACACCGAAACTCATAACCTTTCATAGTTTTGAGTCTGAGGCACTGTGTTCCAGGTAATATTAGCAGTTCTAAGGTGTGAGATGACACACAAGGAGCAAAGCAGTCAATGGGTGTCCTGTGCTCAGAACCAAAAACTCTAGTGAGGCCCCACGACGCGACACAAGCCGGCATGCAGAAACACCTCAGATTCAGTTCACATCTGATTCTGAATTCAGAAATGCTTGACTGTTGCCAAAATTTTCATAACCCCTGCCTTCAGGTACATGGTTCTATATGAGGTCACAACCTAGACTGTAAGAAGTCATGCTCCATCTAGTCTTTTATTTATGTAGTTACAGGTGCAAATATATTTATTTTCCTTTCTGCTTTTTGTTTTTGAAACATTTCTTTTTTTATTTGTGTTGGGCAGGGTGGGGTTAGAGGACAGCTTACTGGAGCGGCTCATCCCTTTCCATCCTGTGACCCCGGGGTCACACTCAGCTATCAGGCCCAGCACTGAATCCCTTTGTGTCAGGATCTCCCAGTCACATATGTTTTATTTCTGAGACAGGGTCTGCTATATAGTCCAGGCTGGCTTCAAGCTCACAAAAGGTTGTTCCTTTTGCACTTTCTGGTAAGCTCCATTGCTATGTCATGTGATAATTGTTACTCAGGTCCTCTAAGCTTTGGCCATCAGGATCCTCTTCAGCTCCCTTTGTTCCCACTGATTTAGCTTTGGAGAGTCTCATTACTTCCTGTCCTGTCTGTTACCTCAGGTTTGACTCCTATAGTCCTTCCTGGACCATGAGTCATTTCTTTTCTTCCCCAAGAGCCTCAGTGTCTTTGTGATGGAATGGTGTAAGGAACATAGAACAGAAACCTAAGAGCAAGAAAATGGTTTTGTTTTTGATTTTGTTTTTGAACCATGGACACTACCTTCATTACTTTTCTGTTGCTGTGGTAAACACCATGGCCAGGGCAATTTATAAAGGGAGTATTTAATTTGCCTTACAGTTGCAGAGGTTGGAGTCAAGCGTTCAAACACGTGAGTCTATGGACACCGTGTTCTCATTCAAACCCCACATTCCACTCTCTGGCCCCCTCAGGATCCTGGTCTTGTGGTAATGAAGAATGCATTTAATCCAACTTCAAAAGTCCATGGTCTTCCACAGCCTCAGCTCTGGCCTCTTCTGAGCTCAGCTGGGGGAGGGGGAGTCCTGCCTTCTGGGCTCCCCTCCCTTTTCTCTGTTTCAGTTTAGGTCTCCTCTAATTTTGTCTCAATCAGACAAGCCTCAGCTGGAACATTAAATTTCCTGCTGCTCTTTTCTCCTCCTCCAACCGTACATTTTGTATTTCCTTCTACCCCACTTGCTCTTTTTCTCTGTCGACCTGTAGAAGACTGATTACTAATAATGGCAAGACAGAGTCAATATTAGCCTGTCTTGAAATCTCCTCCGTCAAGGAAATTATTCCATTACTTTTCAATTTAACCTCAGGCAAATTTTAAGGACAGTGACAGAAGGCAGCCACATTCTTTGTCAAAATGTCACAAGAATTAGCCTAGTAATATTGTCCCCTCTGAGAACTTCCTATCCCCCATTTCCACTTAAACTTTTCAGCCTCTAGTTTTTTCCCTTTCTGCTTTCTTCCCGTTAATTAGTTAATTAATTTATGTATTTATTTGAGACAAGGTCTCACTATGTAGCCTGTCTGAGCTTAAAATCTCCATGTAAACCAGGCTGGCATTAACTGCACAGAGGTCTGCTTGTCTCTGCCTCTGCCTCCTGAGTACTGGGATTAGGGGAGTGCACCACTATCCCCAGCTCATCCTTCTATTGTCCTATCACCAGGGTTCTACCTTCTCAACCCCTGCAAAGTCTCGCTTCCCTTTTCAGGGTCTTATTTGAGTTTCCTGATCCCACGGCTGATGTCAAACATTTTTCCATATTCTAAATGATAACCATGATTTTAAAAAAATCACTCCATACACTCTGTCTTTCTAGAGAATTCTTAAGCCAGTGGGTGTCCTTAGGAGAACACCAGGGGCTGGAAAGATAGCTCATCAGTTAAGAGCATATACTTTTCTTGCAGAGGACCCAAGTTCAGTTCCCAGCACCTGCATCAGGAGGCTCACAACCACCTGAACTCCAGATCTAGGGGGGTCTGATGCCTCCATCATCTGTAGACACCTGCACTCATGTGCACAAGAGCACACCCTGACACACACACACACACACACACACACACACACACACACACACATCTAAAATCAATATAAATTTAAAAATCAACAACAATAACAAAACAACCACTAAGCTTGCAGTTGGTGTCTATGGTGGTTAATATTGTCAACAGACTCCAGAGTCATCTAGGAGACAAGCCTCTGAATGAACTTTTAGACTGAGAAACTGAGGTAGGACCCACTCTAATGTGGGCACCATCCCAGAGGCTGGGGGCCTGGACTGCATAAAAAGAAGAAATCAAGTGTCAACACAAAAAGCACAGCTCTCATCTAGAAGAGAATAACAGATTGTTTATTTTGGAGGCATTTTGAAAGGCTGTGGTCCAGGACCACAGGTTTAGGTTACCCCAAATTTCGTGTCCCAATGTGTAAGCAGTTTCATGAAGTTTTCTAGTTTTACCAAACAAAGTCATATATCACAGTAAGTTTAAAATACATTGGTGGGTACATCAGAGAGGCAGGTCCAGTGTGATGGGGGAAGCTTCTCTATAAGGCCCATGTTGCCATCTGATGACATTCTTGGCTTTTGGATTAATGGAAGCTAGCAGTCTGCTAAGTTACTAGATTCCAAAAGCCTTTTATCTGTTAGTCATGGGATGTTAGTTCTGACACAGAGGTGGACAAGGAATGGTTGTTCCAGAGGGCTGGAACTAGCCTGAGACAAGAAAACTGGCCTTTGGACCTGCAATGTTCCCATCTTTCCACAGTATTGAAGTTGGAATCATCCAGTTAATCTTTGCATCTTCTCAGGAGTTTTCATTCCACAAGCTGAGAACCAGCATTCATCTCTCTCTGGCTCCTCACTATGGATACAGTGAGACCAGCTCCCTCACTCTCCTGCCACCATGGGTGCCACAACATGATGAACTACAGCATCGGGAGCCCTTGATCAAGAAGCACCATCAGGCCAGTGTGAGGGAAAGAACTCAGCTGGCTGTTGCTGAAGTGTGAGCTTCCTGACTGGTTAGCTACATGGCAGTTGGTAACTGCAATGCCAGGTCCATTCCAATAATTCCAGGACTCAGGAGGCTGAGGCAGAGGGATGGAGAACACAAGACCATAACAAGACATGCTCTCAAATTTAAAAACCAAACAAACCTGTGTTTATCATGTTTAAAGAAGAAATGAAACTGTGTGGGAGATAGAGAACTGTTATCTTGCTGTGGCTTTGCAACTGCCATTTCTTGTTAGACAGGGCTCCTGCCAGGGTCCACCAGGACAGGTACTTAAGAAAGACATCAAAGCAGGGGTGAGGAGCATGGGAAAGACTCACTGCTCATCTTCTGTCACTGTCAGCTTAGCAATGTCCGTTTATCCAGCATTGTAGTTGTCCCAATCTCTTGATGTTTCCTACAATTTCAGAAGTAACTTGTTGTGTGTATGTTTTTTCCTCCACATTGAAGCAGTCTCCTCTGGATGAAGGAGGAAGTCCCATAAGTCTCAGGAAATGCACAAGAAAGCCCATGAAATGTACAAGCCTCAGGAAGGTCAGAGAGTTATATGATTCCTAAGGCCCCTTCCTAAGGTTATAGAACTATGAAGAAACTGCTGAGGGAGGGGAGCCTCTTTTTTTTTGGGGGGGGGTGCCAGAAATTTGGACAAGGAGCTCCAGGGATATAAGTTTCTTGAGTTGTCACCCATTCTGGGGTGGGCTTGGGTCACCCATGTCCTTGTAAGTAACTCCTCATCTCTGTTCCTGTGAGTAAACCCTGTCAACTCACCGGGTCATTGGCTGGACTTGCCAGTGCGAGAGTGGAATCACTCCTTTAGAATGTCTTTGGTGTGCTATCTAGAATAAATGGATGTTTGTTCACATCTTCCCAGGGAAAGTGGTACACCATAGCCTCAGAGTGTTCCCATAGTAAGCAATATGGCCCTGGCCAGCCAGCTCTTCTTGCTTGGGACTCTGCCCACCTCCATGAGACTCCTCCAAGCTCTCTTCCATGGGTTCCCCTACCCCAGGGATGGCATCGTCCCCTGGAGTTCTACCTTTTGATATCTCTAGATTTCTGTCTGACTTTTAGGAACAGGGCCTGGCTGATCTGGACACCAGCAGCAGCTCACACAGCTAATGAGAGCCAAGCACATCTGCTTTCTACTTGTTTTGATTGATGTTGTTTTAAAATCAGTCATGGCAGGAGTATTTACGCTACAGAAATCTTAACACTACAAATGAGAGTTATTCTGGCTCCTAGGAAACTGGTTTCCCATGCAACACTGGGTGCCACCACCATTGCTGATTGCATGACATAATCACCTGCTGCAAAAGCTGTGCTGAGCCCTGTAGCTGCTGTGGTGATGAATTGATGAGAACCAGGGAACCTGGGGAGGGGCAGCTGCTTCTGAGGCCGTGAGCAACTATGGGAAGCAAATGCCATGCTACAGCCTTTGTGCTTTTAGCTTGAATCACAGCCAGAGAAAGAGGGCTTCCATAGAAAAGCAGCCCTTTCAACCGAGATGAAAATCATACCCAAGATTTAACTAGATTGCATAGTAACAGCTCAAATGGACTTTGCCATTTATCAGAATCTCAAGAAATATGTGTGATTATCTACTTAGTGTGGCTGAGAGAGGACCAGGCTCACAGATGCACAGTCAAAAGCATAAATTCATGGACAGGAGCAGAAATAATCAGTAATACTGGTACATGGGCAGGTGCATAGTCAGGAGCACAGGCGCAAGGGTCAGGAGCACAGGTCCATGGGACAGGAACATAGGTGCATGGACAGGAGAACACAGGTACATCACCATGAGCACAGGTGCATGGAACAGGAACATAGGTGCATAGTAAGGAGCATAGGTCCATAGTCAAGAGCACAGGTGCTTGGAACAGGAGTATAGTGCATAATCAAGAACACAGCTGCATGGGCAGGAGTACAGGCATGTTTATATATATTATAGTCATCAGCAGTGGATAGTCAAGGACAGAGAGAAGAGATGTAGAGGTCTGGTCACCAGATCTGGGGATGCTTCTGAAGGTGTGACATTCTTATGAGAAGGTGTCCTCTGCAGCAGTTGTTCTGTAGTGACTAAGCAGACAATATCCCCCGTGGACAATATTCTGCCCCCCTTGTTATGCTGCTCACTGCCTGCTCAATGGGTCCATTTACAAAGTGGCCTTTGTGGCAGGTTTTGGGAATGAGGGTATGAATGTATGAACTTTCCTTCCCCAAACTGACCTGAGTACTGTTACTGCTAAGTACCTAGAAAGCTAGGAGAAGAAACTAACAGTAAAACTGTGTAGCATCATGCCTGGGCAGGTGTGTGTGTGTGTGTGTGTGTGTGTGTGTGTGTGTGTGTGTAAATGAGGTCTGCTGTGAACCCACATGACCACACAGGTGTCTAAAGGCAAGGGTAGTGGTCCACGATCACAATGTTAGCAGATGTATGGACCCAAGGGTAGTGGTCCACGATCACAATGTTAGCAGATGTATGGACCCAAGGGTAGTGGTCCATGGCCACAATGTTGGCTCAAAGGGGGCTGAGGCAGATGGATCATGAATTGGAAGCCAATCTGGACTATGAAGTGAGTTCTAGACTAACTGAGTTACACAGCAAGACCAAGTCCAATGGATGATGATGATGATGATGATGATGATGATGATGATAATAATGTATTCTCTTAAGAGGCATGAAGGCTGGTCTGAAAAGGTGGAACTAGTTCACTGGTTCCCTCTTCCTCTCCCTGTACCCTCCCTCCCTTCTTTATTCTCTGTAGAACAATCCCCAGTAATAAATGTATTTTGCTACTACTTGTGACACCGTGCATAGATATGAGTACAAACACTTTAACATAGCCAAATAGAAGTTTCCTGAACAGCAGAAGGCATCCTAGCACATCCTGTTCTTTCTTTCCAGACCCTGGTAACAACACTCTGGACTCCTTTTATAATCCACTATTGGAAAACAACCTGCAGCTTCCAAAACATCATGAGTAAAAATGTCAACCAGAACTCCAGGTGTTGAGAGTGAGCGGATGGGCTGAGGTGGCATTTGAAAGCGACATTGTCCCACATGCTACACAATAGACGAGCCCTGAGGGACATCATGCTGTCAGCAGTGGTGGCAGGGAGACACAGTCCAACCCTGCTGCCAACAGTCTGAAGAGCTTCCTTCCCCCTTAGAGACCTCTGCTCAGGTAAAGCCATATGCTGGATGATGGCACAGAAAAGAATTTCAAGATGAGCCAGGCTAAAGGCAAAGCGAGTGAATTTATTAAGCATTTAGACAGAGTTATAGGAAAAAGGCAGTATACACCTAAATCATAGGTGTGGGCTTCTCAAGAGAATTCTCATAGATGGCCCGGAACTCACCGTGTAGACCAGGCATGCCTTGAACTCATAGAGATCAGTGTGCCTCTGCATCCTGAGTGCCAGCATTAAGCATGTGCTCCACCGTGTTTGCCACACTTTGGCGCCTTCACAACTGCTCTATACACAATCCTGTGGCTTTCAATCGCATTCTTCAAAGGAAGCAATTTATTACAAAATTTAAAGATTAAGTAGAGTTTGAGATTAACTAAAAACAATATTCAATCTGGGTTACTTAATGAATTATGCTTTGACAGGGAAGCTGTGAGGGGGTTGTCTGAGGTGCTCTGTTCCAATTTAGGGATGAGAGAGGGGTGCTGATATGGTAAAACTCATGGTTGCCAGTTGTTTTCAAAGCCTTGTCTGAAATGCCTTTAGGGGAATAAATATTAACTCTCCAGGCACTTTGGCTTTATCATATGAAGGAGAATTCTCAGAAGCTGCATCTTCAAAGGCTGATTGAGCAGAACAGCAGTGAAATGGAGGGGTTGGAATGTTACAAGTCCAGAGCCAAATCACCATAGGGCATCTTTATGCCCCAGATAGCCATCTATTGCTCTCTTCTGTAACAGTTTTTGTGACCATTAGGCAAATCCTTCGGAGTATATGGACTGCCCATTAGTTTCTGTCAATCAAAGGGCTAAGAATGCTCTCTCTATGGTCTCTAGCGAGCTCAGAGCTCAACTCACTCCGCTATAACCTGCCTACCTGATATCCCCATCTAAGTATTTGAAAAATGGTATTTTAGGACTTTTCTTGGTTCTGTTGTTATTCATGGGTTACTATTTCACCGGAACATGGAACTTGGGGAGAGCTAATTCTGTGTTCCCAGCCACGATCACTTTTGTTAGGTTCACATCTTTTAGTCCTCTGCGGTGAGAGCTGCTTCCTTCATTGACAATCAGTGGTGTTGAGGTTCTTGACTTTTATTCAGCAAGGAAGGCAAATCATGTTCCAGGGAGGTGGGTTTTTTTTCCCTTCTCACAGTCCCATACCCCCACTTCTATCTCAGTGCTAAGCAACCCAGTCACAAGGGACTTGCTATGATGCCTCTTCCACAGGTACCAGAACACTCAGATTCAGACATGGGGAATAGAATGAAGATTGACAAGGGCTGGGGCTGGGGAAGGGAAGTTCAGGCTTACTGTTTAAAAGACAATGAATTTCAGCTCTGCAAGATGAAAGTTTGGGAGATAGGTAAGCTAGATGGCTGCAGGCAACATGAAAATGGTCATTACTACTGGGCCACACTCTTTTTTAAAATGGCACATAGGAAGTTCTTAGTTGCAATTTACAACAACAACAACAACAACAATAACAACAATGTGACAAGGCCAGCCTGGTCTTTACATAATGAGTTTCAGGCTAACCTGTGCTAAGTAGTGAAATCCCACTTCAAAAATAAAATAAAATTAGAGGCCGGGGATATAGCACAGCTGGTAGAGTGCTTGGCTAGCATGCAGCCTTGGATTCCAGCTCCAGCCCTGCATAAATGGGATGTAATGGCTAACACCTGGAATTTCTGAGCTTGAGAGCTGGAGGCAGGAGAAAGAAGGTCATCCTCAGCTACATAGTGAGTTCAAGGATAGACTGGACTATGAGACCCTGCCTTAAAAACAAAGCAAAACAAGCAAACGACAACAAAAAGAGCAAAGTTAAAAAAATATTGACCGAAAAGCTTTGAGCTTGAAAGGTACCTGATAAACAAATCTAGAAAGCCCAAAGGGTTCAAAGCATGACAAATGCCAAGAATGTGGTGAGGCACAGGACAGGGACTGAGGGAAACACATAGTTCCTTGGAAGGCACAATAATTAAGGCATATAATTGAGGACTGGGGGCCTAGACTGAGCTGAAGTCCTTAAACTTCAAGACAACAGGCAAGTATATCATAAAAGCTAGACTTTCATAGAATCAATATCATGTCAAGAAATTAAAATAAGCACAGAAGCAATGGCAGCAGATCATGTGAGGAAAGAACAGACTGAGAGGAAAACAACCCTGAAGAAGCAAGAAATGAGAGGCAAAAAGTAAATGGTAAATCAAATGGGAGAGGCTACGTGAGCTGCTAACATAGACCCAGGTACACCAGCAAATATAATAAGTATAAATGGACTAGATATACAAGCTAAAAGACAGAGATTACCCCTAAAAACTTTTATTACAAAAATAAGTATATAGAATGTGGGAAATGCATGAGAAACATAAATATTTCTGCCATATAGAGTTGACCATGATGAACAATTGGCCATGTTTACTTCATATATGTATGTTCAATGAGGAGGCTATTAAGACCGATTTTACATAGTATATGTGTTACACAATGAAATGTTAGTCACGTGCCAATAAGAGTATAGAGTGCCTGTTCTGGGCATCAGACAGATATAGGCTCCCAGACACTTTCAATCATGTGATTTATTTGTGTAACCAATTTATTCTCTTCATGAGGTCCTAGCAAAGTGTGAAGCGGGTCATTTTCTGGTTATTGTATTTCTAAATATTTCTTGCATAAACAAATAATGGTATCTATTAGCAAACGGTGCAGTGCAGTGATTTGCGGCTTGGTAAACACTGAATACAGAATAGCTTTTATTTATGACAGTTACTGAAAGCATTCAGCAGAGTGGCACGAAATAAGCAAACAATAATTGCCTGTTTATTATATTTATAATTGTTATTTATGAACTGTCACAAGGCCTAGCACATATCACTAACCCATAAACATCATGTTTGTAAGAATAATAAGAACTTTACTATATTCAGGCTCAGTAGAGCCTGGCACCACACATGTGGGAAGAAAGTGGAAGTTTATTCTTGTTAATTATTATTATTAAGTAAAGCACTTAAAAACAGTTCTCCCCGCAGGCGCTAACTAAACAGCCTAGCTGGAGACTGCCCCTCCTCCCAAGCTGCGCGAGACCACGCCCCCTGGAACCGAAGCTCCGCCCTCCACTGTCCGGACCGTGTCTGCGCAGTGCCCCCCCCAAAAACACCATGCGCATGCGCAGAGTCTGCCTTTCGCCGCCGGAGCCTCTGGCCGTCGCCGGAGCTCGGCCGCTGCGGCGTGCGTGCTTACGTGCGTGCGTGCGTTGGGGCGTGCGTGCGTACGTGCGTGCGTGCCGTGAGCTCGCCGGGCACCGCGGCCTCGCCCTCCGCCCCTGAGCCCCGCCGCCCAGGCCGCCGCCCCCCGCCCGCGCCGCCGCCCCCGACGGGGAGGACCATGGCGAAGGTGGAGCAGGTCCTGAGCCTCGAGCCACAGCACGAGCTCAAGTTCCGAGGTAAGCGGGCGGCCGGCCCAGAGCTGTCACTCAGCGTCCGGCGCCGGAAGGGACGCGCCCTGAGGGCAGGACGCTGTCCGCCTGAGGCCCGCATGCACCAGGCGCCTAATATGTGCATGTGGAGTCAGTGCATGGCATCTGCCTGAATCCCCTTCTCGTCAGCCCCTCCCCCCCGGGGTAGCCAGCTACAGCCCAGTAGTCCCGTGCACACTTTCTGTGTAGTACACACACTTTCTGTATACATTTGTGTGTAACGAGTCTACTTATACATGCAGGCACGCACAGGTGAATAAAAAGGTGCACATTATACAAATATGTATGCACAGTATATGCATGTTATAGTGTGTATACATACATTTACGAATATGTATATATACACAACACACACAAGCGGTTATGCATATGTGTATGTATGCTTCCCTTCACCAAATGTAAAGGCCACGAGGCAACAGGGACCATGTCCAGCCTGTTCCTTCCTTCGTGGCATGTTTTGAGCCGCTGTAGTGGGCACTGGAGGCCTTTAGAACTCATGAGACTAGTGAGCAAGATGGTGGCCCGGCTCTTACCACCGCCGCCGTGAAGGAAAGGCTGAAGCTAGACTTTATGGAGGTGGACTTCAGGTTGGGTGGTGTGATGGCCCCAGTGTCATCTACATGTAGCCCATGGCAGGTGCTCACGATTTGGAGTGCTGAGAGTCACCTGTTTCTCTGCCGTTGGGAAGTAGTTAGGATCACGGCTCTTACCCAATTGGTGCCTATGGACTTTTGAATTCTGATTTCAGAAGTTTCACACGCTTAGCCATTGTACCCACAGACTTGGGAAACAGTTCAGAGCTGCGGCTGTTTACAGTGCCTCCCTGGCTCAGAATGCAGGGGGTGCACAAGAAGCAAAGGTTGTCCAGATAAGTCAAAACAACTTCAGGAAGCCTAAGCCCGGGCTGCAGAGATGGCTCAGCAGGTAATAGTGCTGGATACCAAGGCTGATGACTTGAGTTCGAACCCTGAGACCCACGTTACCAAAGGCGAGAACCGACTTCTGCAAGTTGTCCTCTGGCCCCTCCACCCCCACGTGTACCTTGGCATACTTGTGTATCAACACACAGACAACATACACAAAAATAAAAATATCCACTTAATGTGGCTCCTGGTTGCTGGAAGCCCCCCACTTACCAGGATTCCATCTGATGGTGGTAAGAGGGTGGTGAAGTTTGGTAGCCCCTATTTGGAATTTTGAATTCTGATCCTTTTCCAGGTGAATGGTGTCAGTTGGCCTTCTCTGTGACTGGACAGTAATGAGCTGCAGCCTCTAGTTAGGACCACAACTCTGCAGTTCTGTGTATTTGCATCCTGTCATAGCTACAAGGCGTCCATCTCTCTGTGGTGTATGTGCATGCGTGTAAGCCCTTCAACATGCATTTTTTATTTTATCCTGTATTTGTTTATTCTCTGTGTGAGGTTTGCCTCAGTGAATGTGTCGCTGTCATAAGACAACTTGCAGGAGTCATTTCTCTCTATTATGTGAGCTCCAGTTGTGCAGCCATTGCTGTTACCTGCTGTTCCATCTCGCTGGCCCTCTCTTTTTTAGATAAGATCTTGTGTACTTCAGGCTGACCTCAGACTTGAGATGATCTTCCTGCTTTTCGAGTGCTGGGATTACTGACTCCACAAATATTTGACTAGCAGATTATGATAAAGCAGTCTTTCTGCTAGAGGGTTCTGTATACCTCTGCGCCGATGTAAGTCTGGAGTATGTTGAGGTCAGCTGTGATGTTTAGAAAGGGGAAGTAGATTGAGTGCATTTTTTTTTTTTTTTTTTTTTTTTACTTAAATGTATTTTCAACTTACGGGACATCAGGATCTAACTTCATTGAGGGACGTTTTGGTTTGACTTTCTGTGATGGTCTCTGGCTTCTTTGGAGGAGGAGACTGAAAGCCAAGTAGCCAAAGTGAATGTGGTAAGTCAGTGGCTTCCCTGGGATTGCCTAGAGTTCTTCATCAGGAGCCCAGCTCTGCCTCTCCTGTGACTCGGCACAGTGGTCCACATCCATCTGTTGGAACCCAGAAAAATTCAAGTCCAGTTGACTGTGTTTGCCTGCTCTTCCTGGACACTCACCCATCCTTTACATCCAGGGAAGGAAGGGATGGTACAGGGCCCTTGGTTTGATTCCCAGCACCAAACACACACACACACACACACACACACACACACACGTACACACACACGTACACACAATTATATGCATGTGCAAATGCTCACAAAGCAGATGAGATGGTCCAGACCATGTCATCTGATAAGAGTGTGTCGGGACAAAGCAGCTCAGAGCATGGAGACTGAAGCTGGTTACAGAGGTCCAGTGATAGCAGGAGGGAAGTGCATGGGAGGTGGGATTCAGGCGTGGCAATTGGTGTGCATAGAGATTCAAAAGCTAGGGTGCTTGCTTCTTGGGGATGCCGTGGATAGGAGGTGTGGCACAGACTGGAAGGCCATACTGGCTAGTCCAGGAGAGTGAGGTCTGCACACCCACCAGGTTAAGGCTGTGTGATGACTTGTTGGTCCTTCCTTGGATTGAGCCCTGAAGCCCTGAGCGTCCCCCACCACTGTCCTCTGGTTTGTGGACCAGGAAGGAGACACCGGTGCCCGCTTCTTTCAATTGAGTGTGTGTGACCTTGGGTTTCTACCTCACTCTCTTAACCTTGAGTTGATGGCTTTGCTAAGAAGGTGACACCTCTTCAGCCAACATCACTGGTTGCCAGGGAGATGGTCCAGAAGTTTGGTGTCCAAATGTCCTCACTCTAGAAGAGGCATCCAGGGGTTCGTGGGGTTCTGACAGGCCTTGTGAGGGCTAGCCATGCACGTTACCACAGAGTCCTTGTCTCTTGGAGATGAAGTCTTGCTTACTGTGCCGTCCAGGCTGGTGTGGAGTGAGTGGGTGTCCTGCCTTAGCTCCCGAGTGTTGAGATTGTGGGTGGTGCCACCAAGCCCAGGTGTACTGTTTAGTTTCTTGGTTTGTTTATTTTAAGCTCAGTGCTGAGACAATAAAAGGAGAGACCCAGTAGTTGGCTCATTGTGTTAAGGGTAAGAACCTTCAGATTTAACTGGTATCCTCCATGGTGTTAAGAATAAGAACTCTGATTTCTAGGGTTCCTCTTACTGAATTACACTTGTGAGCTAATCAAAGTACTTGTCAGTTATTCAGGAAATCATCAGACTTTTACTGCAGCTGAAGATGATGGTGTGGGGTTTAGTATTGGTCATAGTCCTGGGAATTTTGTGTGATTTGTTAAATTTAAATATGTTACAGGCTGGGCATGGTGACACACACCTGTAATCCAAGTTCCCTGGAAACTAAGGCAGGGAGATTGTGAGTTCAAGATCAAGTTGGACTACATCTCAAGAAAACATAAAAACAAATAAAACTAAACTCAAAACCAAACCCAAAAAGGGCTGGAGTGTGATGTAGGTCAGTGGTACAGGGCCCTTGGTTTGATTCCCAGCAACACACACACACACACACACACACACACACACACACACACACGCACACATGTGTATATATGCACATATACATATGTACATATGCACACACACATACATACACACAGATTCCTATGACTTGTAAGTTCTGTGGACCACACTGCACTACCCTGCATTAAACACTCAGAGGAGACACAAAGTGTGTGGGGTTTGTCTGACTCCTGATCTTTATGAACTCTGTGGGGTCAGAGTAGAAGCCCCTTCAGGCCAGGGCTCTCCTGAGAGAGTGGACGGCTTCCGAGGCGGGGAAGGAGTGTTCTCTTCATGGTCTCCCTTTCTCTGTTCCAGGCCTTCTAGGGCCTGGCTGCTGCTTACACCCTCTTGGGAGCTCTGACTTGTTTCTGCTTCCATTTTCTTAAGGCTCTGTCTGTGTTTTCTAGCCCATCAAATCTCCTCTGTGGTAAGCGGTGTCTTGTATATTTGGGTCATTGTCCATGAGTCAAGCCCCCCTGCCCTTTTGTGTTGTAGTATAGCTGGGAGTGATTGCTGAGTATCTCACTGGGATGAGGCACCAGCCAGATGTGGATTGGACCCCTCCTGGCCTGGTTCTGGCACTAAGCCAGTGGCTTTGAGATTTCAGTAGCTACAGTATTAGTGACTTGGGTAGGGGTACTGGAGCACTCCAGGCTTGTGGATAAACGCTGTCTTGTGTGTGGAGAGAACAGGGTCAGGCTGTCAGGCTGTGTGTGGTAGAAGATAGGTGCAATTGAAAACAGTCTCCCATCCAGTGTGGTGGTATTGTGTTCCCCAAAATATTGTGTTTTCCCCGAAATAAACATATCTGGGGTCAGAGAACAGACAGCCTCAGAGATACAGAGCCACAAATGGTGTCTAGAAAATGGGAAGAGTAAGCCATAGCAGAAGTTGGGCGGTGGTGGTGCACACCTTTAATCCCAGCACTTGGGAGGCAGAGCCAGGTGGATCTCTGTGAGTTCAAGGCCACATTGGAAATAGCCAGGCATGGTGACACACGCCTTTAACCCCAGAAATCGAGTCTTTAATCCCAGGGAGTTGGGGCAGGAAAAGAAAGATATATAAGGTGTGAAAACCAGGCACCAGAGTTAGTTAAGCATTTAGTTAGTTAAGCTTTTAGCTGGTTAAGCTTTTAGGTTTGAGCAACACAGTTGAGTCGAGAGCCATTGGGATGAGGACACAGAAGCTTGCGGTCGGGGGAAACAAGACCAGCTGAGGAACTGGCGAGATGAGGTAGCTGTAGCTTGTTCTGCTTCTCTGATCTTTCAGCATTCACCCCAATGACTGGCCTCGGGTTTGATTTTATTAATAAGTACCTTTAAGATTCATACTACAATCCAGCGGTTCCCTTTCTACTGCTCGGTCAGTGGTGTCCTCTCAGGGTTGTGTTGGCAGACTGTGCTTTATAGTACAACAAAATGTCAGCAGCGCACTTAAGGTGTTTTTTATGGCCATGGTTGAAATCCGTCCTGAATAGATAGATCATCTTCATGTGTTTAATTATTAACCAGCTTGCTCATCAAAAAGCAAGTGGCATTAAGTTTACTAGGCTCCAGTCAAACTTAAATCTTCATTGACAGTACTATTTACTTCTGAGACCTTATCCCTAGGAGAAAAATGTGAACTAGACGGTAACTTTCTCTTGTCTTCTTTTTCTTAAAAACATTTGTGCAGTCCTTGGCCTTGCACTTGGAAGGCCCAGGTTCTCCATGAGGGCTTGTGGCAGGCGGCTTGGTAATTCCCTAATAACTTTCCATCCCTGTGTTGATTTATCGAAGTAATTAGTCTGAACTGATGCTTATTAAGAGACCGACTGCTAAGCGGCGTTTACACCATCTTTTATTTATTACTCTTAGACGGCATCTTTCTTCCAGAAAGATGTATTTTGCTCCTGCGGTCTTAGGCTTAGTTGAAAATTAGGGGCGGAGCAAGGGAGTAAGTTCCTTAGCAGGCACCCGTGTACCACAGAGGGTGTTAGAACCAGAGACTGGAACTTTAAGGGGAAGAATTGCCTTTCAGACTGCTTCATCTGTCCCTTCATTTGGTAAAAATTTTGCCATCTGAAGGATGACCCTGTCCGGAAGGAGCAGCGCTGTCGGCAAGATGAGAGAAGATGAGCACAGAGTGCTGGTTCCATTAGTCAGGACGAGCTTGCCAAGGAAGTCTTTCATAAAATAACAAAGTTGCATTATGGTTTTCAGCCGCCCCTCGTTTTCTGTCATTTCAGGTCCTTTCAGACCATTGTCAGCACATCACACCCAGATAGCTTTGGCCCTTGTCCACTGGTCCTTTGAAGCCTTTACCTGGGGACCTGTGCAGCTGCCTCAGAAATGGGAGTGGTTCCCAGAGCCTTGCTCTGGAAACAGTTACTGAACTTAAAAAGCAATGGTGTGGTAATAAAATACTTCCTAAATTTCCATTTTTCAAAATGTTAAGTGTTCCTTTTAAACAGAAGCTGTTTTTAATTGGAAACACCCTCATGGGTTCTGGCCTCCTCCCACTCCCCTTGCATGGGGTATCTGGAGTCAGTGCTGTTGGTAAAATACATAATCTCATAAAAAATGTTTAATATATATATATATATATATATAATATTAAAAGTAAATATTCACTATTTAAAATTGATTATCTAATTTTATATATATAAAATAAAATATCTCTCTCCCACTCTGAGTACTGGTTCCTTCAGGCTTTGTTCCATGCAGAGAGGCAGCGGGTTTACAGCTGTGGTGGAAGTCCAAATGGCCGTCAGGGTGATTTATTTCTTTTATTTTGAAGTCCTTAGCATTTTTTAATTTTTATGTACAAAGACTAGCATGCTTTCCTTGGGTAATAGTCTTGAATAATCCTTTCAAGAAAGGTTGTAGTTCCCCTTAATGAAGCCTGTGTCCTTTGAGTACCAATGGAGGCACTGTGGGTACAAGTTCACCCTGCCTGAATTTTCAGTAAGAGCAAGGGCTCCATTCAGATTTTCAGGGTGACTCCAGGAGGGGCTGGTGACCTGTCATGCTTTCAGATGTCCAACGAGGGAAGAGACCAGGGTAATCTCCTAATGTCATTTCATCTTTTGACCGTTGAGACTTTCAAGTTTAGAGGCTGGTAACTTTAGAGTGGACCCTGATTACAGATCACCCTGTCAGATTCTGTGGCATTTATAACTGCCTCCCCACAAACCCTGGACTCTGAGCAAGCTGTGGTTCCGCCCACTTCTTGGGTGGCTCAGCAGAGCTCATGCATGATAGTTTCCTCCCCTTGCAGAGACTGGCCAAGTGTGAATCAGGAGAGGAGAGTGTGTACCCAGAAAGCACTGTGTAAAGTAAATGGTCTTTCCAGGTGCCACACAGCTTTTCCCAGCTGCAACTGGAGCCTTCTGTCCTGTGTGCTAGCCTTGGGCAGAGCAGCTGGGTAGGGTAAGTTACCTTATAACTAGTGACATCCTTCCTATGAGTAGAGGGCAGTTCAAGGCTTTGTATGAGGTCTGCCCTGCCTGGGTTGAGGAAAGCATGTGACAAGTTGAGGTGCTCTGGGTCATGTCACATGTACAGTGGGTGTTTATCTACACTTGTGGTACTTGGGCATTCTTTCTTTTGTACCATTCATACCCTTGGTTGATTCTCCTTGTCCTTATCTCTTCCTGCTAGTTCATTGAGTGGCAGTCACATTTACACGGTTGAGCATCCCAGAGAGGCTGTGACTGCCATGGGCCCCCTGCATCCTGTTCCCTTGGTGGTGGGTTTGTTTTCCTCTGGCAGACTAATAGCCTTCTAACAGATCTTCCAGGCTGAGGCCCATCTTTTTCTCCACACTGGTACAGCTTCCAGAAATGCAGATCTGATCATATCTTGCATAAGTGTATTAATGTTGCTCATGGCCAGGGGGGAGGAGATTAGATCCTTCAGCAGAGAGATGTCCAGCTGTCACTTTGCTGTGACCTTTGTTCTCTCCCCCATCAGCCTTTGTTCTCCTTGGCCACAGGACTTTTGTGCACACCACCTTTCCTCCTTATCTCCTCTTTCCTGCTTAGTGCTTGGCTCTAAATGCTTCCTTGCTCCAGAGCTCTTTGCAGACCCTTGAGCATGAGGCTTCAATCTTGTCACCATGTTTCCCTTGGTGTGCAGGGTCAGTTGGGGGCCTGCCTCTCTCCTCCCCAAGCCTCCTGCTTGTACAGTGCTGACCAGGGCCTGCTCAGTGCAGTCCACTGACTGGGCCCAGTGTTTTCAGGAAAGCTCAAGACTTCTCTCTCCTTCAAGGGCACAAGACGGCCCCCTTCACCAACACGTATGCTTCATGGTCATTAGTTAGCTCCTTGATTCTTCCCCAGGCCTCTCTGTCCTCTCTCCTGTCTCCTCCATCCATGTCCCAGATGCATCTGAGGTGCCCTTCCTGAAGAGAGCCCCCCTCTCTCTCTCTTCACTTGGCTAATCTTCTTTCACACCAGCTGAGGAGACAGTGAGTCTGACATGTGGCTTCATGTCTTCTCTTTGCCTCTGCATTCCTCTCTTTACTCCTCTGAGGACCTTCTCCATTATCAGGTCTCTGTGTGACACCTGACCTGGCCTTGGCTTTCCTGGAGCTTGCTGGCCTCTTCCTAGTCTTTTACTGGATGGCTCTGTTTCTTTTGATCAGGATTCTGACTTTAGGCTTCTCTTGCCCTGCCTTTCCTGTGTTTCCCATTAATAATACCTTCAGCTCGTCCCACACAATACCCTGCCTGCTCTGCTTCTCTAGGAGGCTCTTTGGCTCTTTTGACTGGCTAGACCTCCTGCCCACCTAGTTGTCATGGAAACCTTAGCCTCAACATGTTCCACCCTTTCTCATTGATTTACCTTCTCACCCTTGAACGAGTTCCTGTGTCTTGGGAATGTCTTTGTGTCCAGTTAGGCAAGTGTTCTCACACCTGTGTAGCTCTTTAAATGGTTAACTCCCTGGCCTGCTAAAGACACCACCCTTCAGGATTGATGTGGTAGTGTGCCCCTGCTCTACCTGCTTCTTCATTCTTTGAACTGTTGGGGACACAGTTAGCAGACTTTCATCTTCCTTTTTTCTTTTCTTTTCTCCCTTCCTTCCTTCCTTCCTTCCTTCCTTCCTTCCTTCCTTCCTTTTTTTTTTTTTTTTTTTTCCGAGACAGGGTTTCTTTGTGTAGCTTTGTGTTTTTCCTGGAACTCGCTTTGTAGAGCAGGCTGGCCTCGAACTCACAGAGATCCGCCTGCCTCTGCCTCCCGAGTGCTGGGATTACAGGCATGCTCCACCGCCCGGCGACTTTCATTTTTCTAATGCTGGGGATTGACCAAGGACTCAAGCATGCTAGGCAGGCGCTCTACCATTGAGCTGCATCCCCAGCCCTTTTGTGTGGGGAAATGATAATTTTATTTTGAGATAGGGTGTCACTAAGCTGCTCAGGCAGGTCTTGAACTTTCTACCCTCCTGCCTCAGCCTCCTAGGTTGCCTCGCATTACAGGCCTGTGACACCAGGCCTGGCTCAGAAAATTCTCGTTAATTGAAATGTGACTTTGAGACTTCTCTTTTTTAAAAACATTCATTGGCCCCCTCAAGCGTGCGTCGACTACCAGCAGTGTTGGGAGAACAATGTAAGTTATTAGTTTAGAGAGCTCACAGAAGGCCTCAAGGCTGTGGTAATAGACTCAGGCTCATACTACCATTGAACTTCAGAGATACAACATGTTGGTCTCAGTTGCAGACATTGCTCTTTGTCCCCAGCAGGCCCTGCAATGGGCCTCCAGTGTGCTTACTGTCTCAGTCTTCTGGGTAGGAGGCAGTTGTGCCCATCTCTGCAGCCTGAGAGTCCAGCCCAAAGCTTGGACCATCACTGTTCACTTCCTGCTGCCTTCAGTGTGTTGCTGCTGTTAGGGAGGAAAAACCAGGATTTCTTAGAGCTCATCTTCCAATGAGGTGGAGGTTAATGCTGAATGAAGACAAATTTGAGTTAAGGGTTTGGGAACAGCTCTTTTTTTTTTTTTTTTTTTTTTTTTTTAAATATTTATTTATTATGTTCACAGAAGAGGGTGCCAGATCTCATTACAGATGGTTGTGATCCACCATGTGGGTACTGGGAATTGAACTTAGGACCTCTGGAAGAGCAGTCGGTGCTCTTAACCTCTGAGCCATCTCTCCAGCCCCGGAAACAGCTTTTTTTATTTATATGTTTTACTTATTTTTATTCATGTGTTGAAAATTTTTAAAGTATTTTTGTGTTTTGTTTTTACATTTTAAAATATTTAAAAGATTTTTGTGGTTCTGGGGATAGAAATTTGGGGCCGTGTCCATGCTCAGCGTTTGCCCTTTCATTGAGCTGCATCCCGAGGTTGGTAACACTTGAGCTCAGAGGTTAATTGTGTACCGCTGATGTGTAAATGTGAGCTGTTTGGGGGAAGAACATTCTAGACTCTGGGAATGACAAGTGTGAGGCAGGTGGCAATGAGCCCCTGAGGTTGAGGACAGCAGTCTTGTTCCTTGAGTGATAAGAGAGGCAAGATGAGCTCTTAAGGGCACAGACAGGGAGACTACCTGAGAGATGGGATTGTGCTGTGGTGGGGACGAGGAGGGCTTGGAGGGTTTGTTTTTAAAATGGCCTGGCTGGTGTGTCTGGTGACTTGGACTACATGTGGGAGCCCTGTGGCCCCTGTGGTGACCTAGGCGTCAGGACAAGAGAGGTAGGTATGGTGGACCAGAGTAGCAGCAATGAGAAAAGTTAGAGGTACTCAGATTCTGACTGACTTAAGGGTGGAGCCCCAGAATCTGCTGATGACTAAGTGATGGAAGCTAAGACCTGACTTGGAGAGGGGCAGCTTGGGGAGAGTAGGTCTCGGGCAGATTGGTAGGCGTGGCAAGTGCCAATGTGAGGAAGTATGCCAGGAGAGATGGGAAATGGATAGTGGGCCTGGAAGCCAGGGCCAGGCGGCAGACACACATGTGGAAGTTGTAGCTCATTGTTGTGGTACAGTAGAACGAAGTAACCTCCCCTGGCTGGAGGGATTCCCTAACCCTTCTGAAACAGAAGGTATTTGAGCGGAGGTTCCCAAAGCAGAGAAAGTATTTTCATCTAGATATGTTCTCACTGGAATGGCTACTTAGGGTCTTCAGTGACCAGGAAACCAGATCAGAATCTACCCTAACTGATTACCTGTGCACTGCCCTTTCTCACAGTGGTGAAGTGAGCAGAGACAGAGGGCCAGCCATGTCCTCCAAGGCTGTATCATACATACTGAAGAAGGGGCAACTTGGAGGAGTTCTGTAGCCCATGAGATTGAAACTGCCATGAATCATTATTTGCATTGCAGTAGCTGCAACTGGAGAAGTTGGGGCTCTTGTCTTGGGATCACTCCTGTCCCTGGGCTGAGTGCCCCTCAGCCATCTCCTCTGTGTATACAGACTGTCTTTATGGGAAATGGATTGCTCTCTATGGTTACGATGAACATGGATCTTGGTCTTTTAGAGAAAACTTACTAGATGTTTGTTAGTTGATGTGGTAAAGATTGTGGACAGGAAAAAGGGGTTTTGAAGCTATCTTTTGGGACGGATATATAAAATTCTGCTTGCATTGGATCTGCCCTGCTGGATATCATAAAGAAGTTTAAAGGGCTGTGCTGTATATGGGTAGCCATTTTTCTATTTAAAAAAACCCGCCAAGGCCAGCTTGGAACTCATAGCAATTCTCCTGCCTCAGCCTCCCAAGTTCTGTGATTACTGGAGTGACCCACCACACCGTCTGAGCAGTGTCTCCCATTAGATCAGCAAAGGGGTTTCCTAATCTGATAACAATGCCTGTCAGAGTTGAAAGTGAGCTCCTCCTGGAGTCTCGAGACCAGTGCTGTGCTGAACCTGTTCTAAGCTGTAACTTTGATTTTTATAAATTATATAACAGTGACAGCCCATGTGTTAAGACAATATTTTTGTGCCCATAGGGTGTTCTGTATAAGAGCCGGCTTGCAGAGGTGTTCCTTGTCTTTTCTTTGAGACTTGGTTTACTGTGTATCCCAGGCTGGCCTCAGACTTGCAGTGATTCACCTGCTTCTGTCTCCCAAGTTTTGGGATTAAAGGTGTGTGCCATTATGTCTGGCTACAGGAGCTTTCTGTATGTAGAAACGGAAACAGCCAGCTAATTGAATAAGCACCAGGCATAGCATAGCTAGACATTAGTGGGCACTAGCCTTCACTTAGCCCTTTCTTCAGTGAGATAGGTGAAGCTTAATAAGTAGTTTAGGTATGTCTTTCCTCCCTGTCTGTCATCCTGCACTTCCTACTTTCCTTCGCTCATCAGAGGTTAGTGTGGTCTTTTGCCATGTTTTCTGTGTCAGCCAGCTGTGGTCCATGGGTCCTTCAACTTGCTTCTCAGATACCTCAGTTGAAATGCAGATCTGGTTTATTCTTTCACATTGCTGTTCCTTCAGAGAAATTTAGTACATATGTTACATATGAGAATTCTAAAGCCTTGGCTGCATTGTTTCCTGGGCTGCCCCTTCTGCATGACATTCCATGTTTTCTAGGTGACTTTCTGAACCTGATCTCGCCTTTCCTAGCAACTTCAGTCATTGGTTCTTAAACTAGAAGAGTGCTGGTGTGTTCAGTTTCCACCTGTGGAGGACTGCGTGACAGGCAGTTTAAGGGGCTCAGAAGCTAGGAGTGAGTGAGCCTTCAGTAGGGGGTTGTCATCTACTTCTGCCAAGCTGGCCCAAGGTCTCTTTGATGTCACTGTCGGTGACAGCTCTGGGTGTTGATTCCTCCACTGTAATAATGGGTGTGACGTTTTTCTGCAGCTGCCTGTCTCATGAGAGTGTTGGGGAGGATGCTTTATTAGTTTAGAATACTTTGGGTCTAAATTTTTTTGGAACATTTTTGTCTATATATAGGGTTCTTGATGTGATTATTTCAAAAATAAGAGCCATAGATTGGGCTTCAGGCTTTGCTGTTAAAAACATACTGGTTACAATGCTTTGGTTTTGTTTCTAAAGCATTGAGTTAATGTGAGCTAATACCCAATCAGGAGGATAGCTTTAGGAAAAACAATGACTTCTTGTGACCCTACTGGAGGTTTTGTGGTTGCTGAAGAGCTAGTCCTCTCCGAACATGTTATATGACCTCTTGATCTTCCTCCCTATGCTCTGACTCTGAACAGGCTCTCACTGTGTAGCCCAGGCTGACTTTAAGCTCTTGACCCTCTGCCTCAGCCTCCCTTGAGCTATGATTATAGGCTTGTGCCACTGAGTCTGCTTGTTCTTTGTTTTTCTAGAAGGAAGGAACGTTTAAAAAACTGAACAACTCTCACCAGAGCATTATTGACACACACTGTTCGTGAGAACAGCACACACTTAAAAGGACTTGAGATTTGGTCCTGCTAGAAGCACACTCAACAGCATGGCAAAGCTCACACTGGCTTGGCCTGCATTTCTCTAGCCCTCTTGCTATTGGTGGTGCCTTGTTCTAGGCCTGGATGTGACAGTGGATGTAGTCAGTCCGTGGAAATGGAATCAAAACATGCACAGTGGGTCCTGTGCGGAAGGTGATGAGGTTGAACAGTGAGCCACACTCCAGGGGACACCTGGAAAAGAATCCAGCTTTCTGGCCTCTGCTTGGCCCTCCTCTTCAAGCCTTGCTGAGTGGCTACCCTGCTCCTGGAACTGTTCTAGGTGCTGACCACCAGCTGTGAAGTAGGGGACAAAATCATGTGATTTGTGGTTTCCAGTCTAGGAACAAGTAGAGCATTGCAGTTAGGAAGGGAAGGCAGGCTTCAGGGCCTTGGTACTTGGTGAAAACAGACTGTGGCAGAGTAAGTAGAAGCAGCAAATTTGACTTCAGAAGGTCTGTGTCTCCCGATTTTAATATATTTCCCATGTACAGAGTCTATTGTATTGAGACCTCAAGGACTGTTTTATTGTCCCAGCAACATCCATCAAAAGTCTTCACTTATGCCTGAAGACTCTCTGTAGGGTTGGAGTGAATGTGGCCGTTTATTGTTTAGAGGGTCACGGAATGGGGAGTCACAGTGTTTGGAAGAGAGTAAACTGATGCAGCCTCTTCATGCAGAATCAAGAGCTGCAGCCAAGCCAATAACATAAGCTTCAGTCTGGAAGGCTGAGACCTGGTAGATTGCATGCCAGCTTGGTGTGTAACTTGTGTGGCAGCACATGCAGTGTGAATTCCAAAGGCTTGTAGCCACACCAAGAGATAAATTACACAGGAAGGATGTGTATTCATGAACTAGGATTTCACGAGCTCTAGAAGAGGAAGAGAGTGATTTCTGTGCAGAACAGGGTGTCAGTGACTCCTCCCTGTCCATCTGTACCTGTGTACACTTGCTTCAGAAACACAGTACTGGTTGGAACTGGACACACGGGTGTAGCATGCCAGACACTTCACCTTTATAAAATAAAACTCTTGTATAAACAATTGTGGTTCATGAAAGATCATGCAGATGTGGTTCATGGAAGTTCATGCAGAAAGGGGAGCCCCTAACAGAACAGCTTCCCACTGCTGAGTTCCCACTCCAATGCTGCCTGCACTACTCACAGCCTGGGAGTCTACACCCATTGAAGCCCATTGTCTTCCTTGGGCTCTGCTGGCAGCTGATAGGTTCTCATTGCTGTTCACCCCATTACTCTGTCAGGCCAAGACCCATTTACCATCTCTGTAGTTCTGCCCTTTCCAGAATGCCACATGGTAACTATCACTTAGAATATGAATTTAGGGTCCTACCATGCCTTTTCATGGCTTAATTACTTATTTTTTAGTGAATATTATCCCTCTGTCTGGATGTACCATGGTTTACTGTTTCTACCTCCGATGGACTTGGTTTTACCTCTGGTAAGGCTGTGGAGTCTTCACTTCAGATAGGGGAGTACCAAGGAGAATGATGCCTGGCTCCGATGAGGGGACTGTGGCTGGTTTCAAAAGAAACACCTTTTGGACCAGGGGTCCAGCTCCATGCCAGATCCCTTGCCTCGCACGTGTGGTGAATAGCACCACACAAAGAAAAGAAATACCCGGCCTCTCAAAGTGTCTACACTGACCGTAGCTATGATGGGAAGCAAGTAGTGACTTCTTCTCCTTGTGTTTTCAATCTGCATCTTTATAAGAGTAAACGGTGAGCATTGTCCCATATGCCCTTTGCCCTCTGCCTGTCTGAGACGTCTATATCTCTTTTGTCCATTTTTAAACCAGGTGGCACGTTGTCTTACTGTTAATGTGTCTGTCAGATGATCCTTTATCCGGTGCATCTTCTACAGGTAGCCCTCCTGCTCTGTAGCTGGCTTGTCCAGCCTGTTGGAATATCTTTTGCAGAGCAGATGTTTTTATTTTGATCTATGTGATTTTTTTTCAGTGCTGGGGATGGGACCCAGGGCTTCTCAAATGTTAGGTAGTAGTGCTTTTCTGAAGATCCCCAGCCCAACCCACAGGTTTGGAATTTTAATGAAGTCCAGCTCATCACATCTTCCTTCCATGGATTCCACCATGCTTGTTTTTCCTAAAAAGTCACCCAGGTCCCAAGTCATTAATGTTTTCTTCCATGTTACCTTCCAAGGGTCTTATTCAGGATCTATTTATTTATTCAAACAGGGTCTCATCATGTAGCCTTGGCTAGCCTGGAACTTAATGTGTAGATCAGGCTGGCCTTGAACTCACTCAAAGAGATTCTCCTGCCTCTGCCTCCTGAGTGCTAGGATTAAAGATGTGTGCCATCATGCCCAGCTATACTAGGCATTGTTAATCTTTATTTTCTAGTAGAATTGAATTGTGGGCCAAAAATAAAAATGCCATTTTTACCTCTTCAACACATAGTCTTGCCACTTACCAGGCAGAATTCTAAGACAAAATTCTAAGACACGCTTAAGTCTGCAGTTGAGAAAGGCCCAGGCTGAGCTCCAAGTTCTAGAAGTTTTCACTGTAGCCTTTACAGTTGCCAGAGATGAACTCTTCAGCCGCTGTCTACATTGTAAAGCTGGAGTTTGAGTTTTCTGTGTTAATGAGGCACTCTGGGCAAGGGTCACCACAAAGTGCTCAGACCTTGCAAAGGTAAGGGAGTGCTTCAATATTACCTGGGTGTTTCCTGGTTGGTAAACTTACCCAGCTTTCTTGTCTTTTTTGTTTTGTTGGAGACAGGATCTCACTCTGTAGCCTGGAATTTCTTGTTGTCCCTTGTGTAGATCAGGCTGACTTAAACTCACAGTCCTCCTGCCTTAGCCTCTGGGATTGCACATGTGAGCACCAGTACCTGGCTTGAATCTTGCTGTCGCTGGAGAGATCTTCAGAACCTGGAACTGTGACCTTCTCTCTTGAACTTCAAGTCTGAGCTTGTGTCCTGTGACCTGCAACAGAAGAATTGCCCTCCCATTCTACTTTTATGAACACACATATTTCTTCTGAGTCTGTGTTCTTTGCTTTCTCAAACAAGTGGAATCCAGATCTTACTTTCTTAAGGAATTTAAAAAAGACAGAGAGGCAAGCCACAGGGCCTGGGGAGAGTGTGGACTAGTTTATGCCATGCTTTCCTGGGTCTAATTCCTTCGAGAACAAGTAGAGGAGTTCATATTCTGTTAGTTAATGCTGTTTCATGAGCATCTTTATCAGCCTTAATAAATGCTCGCAGGTGCACACAGCTGTAACAAGGGGAGGGAAGAACCCATCCAGCCTGTTACATAGAAGAAAAAATGTCAAGGCACTTTGGGAATTTACTTCAGGTTGGGGTTGTTCTCTGTACTCATTCACAGTTTCTGATTTCACGCAGACATCTGGACCAAGGGATAGGTGACACGAGAGAAGGGATTAGAGGAGACGAAGTGTCCCAGCTCTAGAGACACAGATCATATTTTTTCTTTTAAAAGAAAAAACTTAACTTTTGAAGATTTCATTTGTAAAATTGACTTTGTATTTTATAAGCAATGTTTAAATTCATTGGTAATAAATATGCATGTTTGCGGAGTAAAATCCCATTTTTTACATAATGCTTTAATGGAAATGGCAGTTTTATGAAATGAAAGTGACTAGGAAAAATCTGAATGATGCTCATAAGCCTTCACATCATTTTTTATTGAGGTTTTTGTGTGTTCTAATTCATTAGTACAGGGGAAAGGAGAACACTAACATGGTTTATCTCCTGTAATTACTCAAATCGAATTTATTTTCAATAAAATTCTTGGAGTAAATTGCCCAGAGTGGGGTGAGAAGGATTGGCCTGTTTCTACAAAATGCCTTGATTTTTACCCATGAGACTTTGCTGCTCTACCAGTGATGTCTGTGCTGCATATATTTCCAGCATGGCTCCCTCTAGAGTTTTACAAATTAGTGCCTAGACCCAAGGCGGGGCGCTAAGGGAGAAATACTGCTTATTTTATCCCACTCACTGTTCTAATATTGCTTGTCTTTTAATAATTTAGACCATCTTTTATGTGATTCATGTAAATTGAAATACCATTTAGAGTGCCACATAATAGGCGGACCTGGAGAACTTACCACCATGTGCACAGTGGGAAGTGGCTTGTGTGTATATTCCTAGAAGAGGTTGGTGAAGTCTATACCTGAGTTCCCCAGCCAGCCCAGTTTTATGGGAGCAGAAGGGGAAAGACACTAGGAGCTGGAGTAGGCATCTTAAATGTTCTGCTTTCCCATGAGGTATCTGTATGTGGTTGGGTCTGTTATGTATCTGATCTGCTGGTGTTCTGATGCTCCTGAGGCAAATATCTTCAGAAAGCTTTGCAGCCTACTCCTTAGTAAGTACTGGGTTATGCTCAAATAATCATTCTGTGTGGTTTGTGTTTTCCTTTTTTTTTTTTTGGAGACAGGGCCCATCTTCATCTTTGTATCCCAGATCGGCTTAGAACCTGCCATGTACCAAAAGATGACCTTCAATTTCTGATCCTCCTGCCTCCACCCTCCCAAATGCTGGGATGACACTCATGATCTACTATGCCTGGCCCTTTCCCTGTAGGTCTATAGTGTTGGAAATGGACCCTTTCAGTGGTGACTTTGTTCCCCAGTACCCTGCCTGCCTGAACACCTGCACTTGCAGAGTAGTGTTGTGTTTGTTTTATGAAGTACATGCCTGGTGAGTTGTGCCCATGCAGGCTTGTAAGGCTTACCACTTTCTTGGGCCCTAGAAAATCAAAGCTGTTTTTAGCTCTCCTTTTTATAGACTGTGCTTACTTGCAGTGATCTCTACCTTAAGTAAAAGGGGATCAACCTTCCCATCTTCCCATGAGTCAGCCATTGTGCAGTGGAGGTGGGATAGGGTAGAATTCCCATAAGCCCCTGGATGTTCTCAACACTAAGTGTCTCATTTCTCCCTAGAGGCCAAGAACTTGTTGCAAGGGTGGAGCCTTATCAGCATCCAGCTCTCACTCCCTGTGGCTGAAAACCCTTTGGGCACAGGCTAACTGCCTCCTATGCTTTCCCAGTTGGGGAGTGGGGTGGTTTGCAGTTGGGGTCACTTGCAAGTCTTTCAGGAAGCCCTCCTCCTGGCTTTCCGCTTGGTTCCTAGAGCCAGAGCAGGCCTTCCTGAGAGGTAGACAGATGGAGAAGTTCTCTTCAGGTCTTTCAGTCTCAAAGGTGCTGCCTATGAAATAAGAGGAGCTTTTAGGATAAGCGGTCCCAGTAGGTGATATAGTCATCTAGTCACATGTGCTGCAGTGCATACATGCATTCCTGTAGTCTTCCACACTGGAGAGCAGGGAAGGGTTCCTGTATGGAGATGGTGCTAGGCTTCCAGCCTGCAGTTACTCTATGAATGAGGGGGGGCTGAAGTTGGATGAGTGTGGTTGGTGACCATGTGTGAAGGGAGCTGAGCTGAGTAGCCATGTCAGGAGGCTGTCAGGGAGGGTGTGTTTTACCCAGTGAGGTTCAGCCGGTATTGACTATCTAGGGCTTCTTACAGACAAGATTGTACTTTAGCAAATGTGAAAATTGTCTTATGCTCAGAGTGTCCCTTAATGTGCACATCCATCCCATTTGGACAGATTAGTGCTTTCTTGTAGCTAGCTGCACTGGCTGCCATATACCTGATGTAGGACTCAAGCCTCTCCCCCTCAGCCCACCATTTGTGTTTAAGCTAAGCTTGGATTCAGTTGATCCTTCATATTTGAGTACCTCAGAGGAAGCCAGCCTAAGGCACTCATTTTTCTGGAAATCATCTGTGAGTATTTTTCTTCATGTTGTGTGTGTCCTGAGACTTTTACTGTGTCCAGACACAGTGCTGGGAACAGAGATGGACAAAGGATAATCCTGCCCTCGGCAGCTGAGGAAGCATTTCAGAGCATACCTTTGTCTGCTGGGTCTTCTGACATGTGACAGGTGAGCCAGTAGATATTCTTTGTAACCACGGAAACACATTCCCCTCCCCTGCTTCCTTATAAATGTGGAGGTGGGACTGAGAAGGCTGCCTATAGGAAACAAAGATGTGGCACTCATGTTGAAAATAGGCAAACTTGAAATGGATCTAGGCTGGGGATGTAGCTCAGAGGCTGGATACATGTATAGGTCCCTGGATTTGCTCCATAGCAACATACAGACATCAACACACATGTGCGTGTGCACGTGACAGAGGTCCTGCAGTTCACCTCTCCCGATCTAACCCCCTCATATGCCCAGTGATGGGGGTCCACTGATTAGCCAATGAGAAACAGTTCTGCAGTTGTGGACTGTGTACATTGCTATTAAGTCTAGATGGTTGGAAGAGCTCCCACATGGTTAATATTAGTTACCTCAGGCACAGATGAAGCTTATTAACTTCTCTTTATACATCTTTCATTGTTTGGCTTGTTTTAAGAAGCATGTTTTACTTTTTTAATTAAAAAATCTAATGAAGTAGGAAATGAATAAGTAATAGTAATAAACAATAGCCCAGGGCCACAGAACTTCCCTCCAGGCTTCTCAGGAGCTTGGGTACTTAGAGCTGCTAGAGGGCTCTTAATGAGGCCGGCCATCCTTGTAGTCACACTGTTAGGGGTTTTCCTTTCTACAGAGTCCTACATACACCCCAGAGGCCACCTGCCACACTCTGCTCCTGGTAGTTACTGGGGACCCATGCCTGGTCCTTCGTATAGTTTCTGCAGGATTCCATTGGGGTTCTGTGGAAGTGAATATCGAGCATAAGTAACTGTCAGTGGATTTGGACCATCCGGTTCTAGATCCTGTCATTTACACAGGTCTCCTGTCTTCTGAGCTGTGCTCTTTCCTGTAACACAGCAGCAGTGGTCCAGTGTGAGGTGGACCTCAGCTCTTCCTGAACCCTGTCTATCATCTCCCCTTCCAGTCCAGTCTTCCTCCTGCACTTTCCTCACAGAATCCCATGTCTGTCTCTCCATATAGGTCCCTTCACTGATGTCGTCACTACCAACCTAAAGCTTGGCAACCCGACAGACAGAAATGTGTGTTTTAAAGTGAAGACCACAGCACCGCGCAGGTACTGCGTGCGGCCTAACAGTGGGGTCATTGATGCTGGGGCCTCTCTCAACGTGTCCGGTAAGTCCTAAGTCTGGAGGTCATGGTGGATTCCAAAGGGCCCGAGCCTTGGTTTTGTCAGAGTAGGTGTGTTCAGGGCAGTGCAGGGGACTGCAGACTTCTCCCCGCCTCTCCGCCTCTCCCACCCCACCCTGGGTAAAAGCCTGGTTCCCACCACCTTGACTCTCCGTAATCCACGTCTCTTCGTTTTAATGCTTGCAGCCGCAATACCTTTGTAGCTGGAGCAAAACTAAAGCAGTGACTTCAGAGCAAGTGCTCCATTCTTTTGGAGTTAACTCTGCACTTTGACAGTAGTAGAAAGGGACAGAGTTAACTAATTTATTTGGTAGGAGAATACTAGATAGAGTTATGTTCTTTAAGCTAAAGGATTTGTGGGGGTGCTGATGTCATCTAGTGATTGGAGGTGCATTCTGAAGAGATATAAACAGTCACAGCTGTGGGCCCTGTGTGTTCTGATGTCCCCCACCCCCATCAGGGCACATTGATTTTCCAAAGCCCAACTTCTGAAAAGAGGCTGATAAAGTGCCCAAATTGAGAACTGTTTTTCAGAATTAAGGAGGTATGAGTGATATATTAGAGTTTAAACATATTTAGAAACTGGTGAAATTGCAGCTCATTAGAACCCATGATGCGCAAAGGAGCTGTGGGGGAGTATGTGTCCTTTAGACACCAGTGACTCAGTGTCCCCAGCTTCAGCATCGTTAGAGGCCACTTCTCATTTGAAGTGAGTGCCTGTCTGGCTTTTTCCATGATAGGTTTTGATTGTGATACATTTGGCTATTCATTTGACACCTAAAAGAAAATGATTCACCTCCTTGGAAAGATACAAGGTGTTTCATTATCTCAGCCTCTGACTCCTTGCCTCCGTTGGTGTCTCTCATTATGGAGCACCCACCCCAGCTCCCCTGTGTGCTTCTCTCTCAGTGTGCAAGGCCTGGTCTGGACTCCTGAGTCAGGTTTTTAGTCAGGAGCAGTTAGCTGGTAGCCAGCACCGATGGAAGGGTTCCCACTGCTGGACCTCATCACACTCTGCACCATTTGCACTGTATAGGATGCATTGTCGCATCCATTCTGTGTCCATTTTGAGTCATGAAGCTGGTGTGTGACAGAGCCAGTGCTCTGTGACTGGCATGCTGGAAGAAGGGAGTGGTCAGGGTGGGATTTCTGCTTCCTCCATGTGCTGTGAGTTTTCACTGAGATTAGTGCAGCTGGATTCTTCTGTCCTGTCCCTGTTTAGTTTGGTGCCTGAGGGCCTTGTGGAGTTGAACTGTCCAAGCCCTGGTCCTTTCTTTAGCCCCCACCCCCCAATCTCCTTATCCATAATACATTTTAGAACATTTGAGTTTACCAGTTTTCATAGGAAAATAGCAGCTTGGTTTTCTGAGTAAAATAACCTCAGCAGATAGTTATACAGTGTAGGTGTGCCTCCTGATGTTACAGGTGATTATGTGCATGCGTGCATGTTTTACCAGGAGCAAGTCCTTCCCAGTCTTGGGAATGTTCTGAGTGTGATCAGGCTCCTAAGTTAAGGCTGCTTTTGTTGCTGTATCTTCCTCTGCAGATCAGAAAGTACGGAACTGGCATGGATGTCATCCTTCCCTGTCACATTGTCTCTGTCATATGACTGTCAGGCAGAGCTTGGCGTAGAGACATAGGTTCTTTCTATGGCACTGTGATGCTGCCTCTCCAGGTTGGGGGTGGCTGCTGCAGGATGAATCTGAACTGTCATCTATCGTAGGGTCAGGGAGCAGGAGGAGTGAATGGTCGGATAGAGATTGTTTGCAGCTTTCCCGTGGTGAAACAGGATGGCCGTGAGAAGAGTCTGGAAACACTGTGTGTCTGTCTGTCAGTGGTGGCCTGAGAGGGCCAGGTTCTGGGTGTGCAGATGGCACATCTTGGGTTGGGAAGCACTGTTCTTGTCCAGGTCTGGTTCCTTGAGGAGTGCAGTCACTGGGGTGAAACATGGTGAGTCAGAGTCCTTGGAGAAGGTGGGGCGGGTTCACCGGTAGACCACTGTCCTTGGTGAGCTCACAGCCACTTGTTGCTTCATATGATCTGTCCTTGAGTCTGTGACTGACATCTGCCAGCCTGGTCATGTGTGCACATTCTACTGGTGCTACTATAAATGCACAAAGCCAGGCAGGCTTGGGTGGAGACCAGTTGTATATTATTTGCATTGCCTTCAAAAAGCAAAGGAATTCTATGAATTTTTATGAATGTGTGGCCTTCCTGAATTCCTATGAAACATACGTTTATGAGTAAATTTTCACATGTAATTTATAAAATGGTGACCATCAGATGAACTTAAAATCCTATCAGCATGGTCCTGCTTAGCTCCCAGAATGTCACAGGACACCTGGAAAGGACAGGCAGGGTTAGTGCACCCTCCCTTTCTGAAGACCTTCAGAGGCTCTAGCAATTAGAGGCTATAAATCATCCCTGTAAAGGGAGGAGAGGCGAATGGAATGAGTGAGTTGAGGGAGATGGGAATGGTGATGGTAAATAAGGCTGGACTTGAAAGGCTTTGTATCTTGCATCTGGCTTCGACAGGCATAGGCGGCGATCCTCAGCCACACTCTGTAGTGCTTTGCTGGCCTTGCCAGTGAACCTGGCAGGCAAAGGACCTTACACCATACTTCCAAAGCTCAGGCTCTGACCTGTTGTGCGGCTTTCTTCATAACACAGTTGAATCCATGTGCGTGAAGTTCCTCTTATTAACCTAGGCTGCCTGGGTTTGCACACATGCTCGTGATGAGCACCGGCCGCCTGAGCTGGGCTTGCATATGTGGCTCTGCGCCTTGGCAGCACAGTCATTGGAGATGAGCTTGCTGGAGGGAAATTGAGTTCCCAGAGACTTCAGGCACAGGGAGGGTAGGACCTCTGCCTTCATCATCCATCTGAAGCAGATGGAAGTGGTTTTACAGAATTTAGATCTTTCAAACTGTGTGGCAGGGAAATGGTTTTAGCGTATGTAATTTCTGAAGATGTCTTTGTGGAAGGCTGTTAGTAGTGGCAGATCTTGTTTTTAATGCTGCAGTTTAATAATGAGGGACTTTTCCATTAATATTCCAAACCATGTTCGCCAGCATGTACAGCAGGTGAAGTGGTAGAATTATGGGCTCATCAAAAATACTTAGGCTTCCTGTAATATTACATTAAGTTAGTATTTGTATAACCTCTGTGAGTTCTAATCCCACAAAGTGGTGAGTACTTTCATCTGCAGTTCAGTTACTCTCATGGCCTGCCCTGTGCCAAGTACCACACGTGCAGAATATCCATGGGGTGTGGATAGAGTCACCAAAGACACCAGGATTTAGGTACAGATTCACTTTACTCTGTGTGCCCTGGGATGGAAGGTGGATTAAGGCCAAACATAGGTCTCCCATTATCTGAATCTGTACTTTAAACTGAAATTTGGAGCACAGAGGGTCGGCGCTGGTTTCTGACAGCCCCTTCAGGACTCTTTCTAATCACATTTAAACCATAAAGTTCTTCCAGTAACAGAATGAATATCAGCATCTCCTGGGATGGAGACTTTGGTCAATTAATGTAATTGGGTAGTATTGGAATTGATTATTAATCCGTTTAAGATGGTGCTGGCTCAGATGGATGTTGCTGTTTACTGACATTGGACTAGCCAGCCGTGGGCTGCAGCATTCAGGTGCTGAATGAATCTCAGGGTAAAGTGCTCCCAGCCTGCTGACAAAGAAGAGGCCTGCTGTGTATCTTCCAGAGAGCAGAGAGAGGCTGCCATGGGGGCTTTAACATGGCATCCTTCCTTGGATCTGATCATTGCTTTGGAAGGCTCTGATAAGTGCAGACTTTTAACTAGAAGTCTTCACTGCTCTGAGATAAGAACAGCCTGCATTGCTGCTTAAGATAAACCCCCAATCTTTTTACCAGATTAGTTTATGGCTTAAAATATTTTACCAACAAAAATTCAGCTTAATTGTGCTTAAAGCCTTTTGAAGCTTGCTATAGGATTCAGGTTTCTTAGGAAGACTGTCCATGCTTTATGAAGATGATCAAAGGAAGGACCCAGAACACTGGGCGGGGGACACTTAGCTGGAAGGTACCTTTCGGCTCTGCAAGGTGATGCAGGAGTGAAATGGTAAATGCTCCTCCAGTCTGGTCCCTCCAGGTGATGCCTTTGGCTTCCCTGGAAGTCCTATCCTGCTCTTTGTAATCTCACTACTCCATTCTGGTCTCTAGCTCATTGCAGAAGGCAGGGAGAAGGCTTGAGAGGCAGCCTTGGGAGAGGAAGCAGCAAGAGTACTTGGCAGACTGGTCATGAGCACTCAGAGCAGATGAAAGTTGCCAGGTATGGGAAGTCTCTGGACTTAGAACACACTGGTCTCTGTGTTTCAGATGGTCAGTCCTCAGAGGCATGGTTCACAGGTCTTACTGAACAGACTATGGGAGTGACAGGGTGTATAGTTAAACTGGGAGGCCCAAAGAGAGGCCTGGCTGTGTTCTGCTGTTAGTCACAGCACAGGAAAGCAGTTGAGAAAGTGTTCATAATAAGGAGTGAGTGAGGCTTGGTGTTTGGCCCAAAGAGCCTGTTGCATGCCTCCGTTCTGTTGACTCTGAGGGACAGGTGAAGAAGTGTGCCCTGTGGCCTCTGTACAAACAAGTGGAGCAGGCTGCCAGGGACTTGCTACCTGAGCTGAGAGGCCCACGGAGGACAGAGTTAGATCGACGACACTCTCAGAACCAGACGGAATTAGTTATTCACCTGCTAGACTTGAGTAGTGGAGGCCCAGGAAGGTAGTGATAGTGTCAGCGTTCTGAGACCCCGGAAGGAAATAACGAACTTGCTAGTGGTGAGGGCTTGGGTAAGCTGCAATGTCCATTCCTTTGTTTCAGGCTAGTATTCCATCATTTACAGCCTTGCTGAAGAAGTCACACTTGACTTTGGTTGTTAGAAAAAAGCAGTGGTGCCATCATTTCATAAATGTAGTTTGGTAGGTAGATGGGGTAGATGGTGGTCTTCTGATAATGTGGACTGTGCAAGGAGGGAGCAGGCAGCAAGAAGAGATTGCAGGAAGGGCGAGCAGAGAGGAGAGCCTGTCGGATGAGGGCAGGGAATCTCTTCCCTTGAACATTCCTATTTACCTATTTGTTATTATTTTTAGTTGTTATTGTTCTTGTGATTTTGGTTTTTTCAAGTCAGGATTTCTCTGTGTAGCCTGGCTGTCCTGGAACTCTCTTTGTAGACCAGGCTGGCCACTGTTGTTCTGCCTCCCAATTACTGGGATAAAAGGCACGTGCCTCCCTCCACCACTGAGCTCCCTTGAACATTTCTAAAGGGAGTGTGATGTAGGGTGTTTTGAAGGTAGGAGGGGAATGGGGTTCACACCAGCAGCCAGTGGGAGCTTCTGAACACCTGAGTAAGTTCCACAAACATCCAGTCCTTGACTCAGTTTACCTAGGGGAGGCAAATTGGCAAGAAGGTACACATAGGGTCTGTAGAAAGTGGCTACAGTGAGTGAGCTTCTCTTGGTAGGAACAGGCATGGCTCCTACCAGAAAAAGAGTACAGCCCAGTTCTCCAGGAGCAGATTCTCAGCGGGGACCCCCCTCCAGCAGATTCTCTTTAAGGGGTCCTTTGCAATTCTGGTACATACTGAAGTTGGCTGACCGTTCTTTGAAGGGCATGCTAGGATATGGGCAGCGTAGGAATGAAGGAAGGTTTTGGGAATGGTGGAGAACGTCACAAGATGCAGAACACAGAGCTTGATGCATGCCTGCTGGTCCAGAAACAGGTCTAGGCCTGGCAAGACCAGGGGGTGTGCGGGAGGGGCCCAGAGGGCGTGAGGAACTGAGCTGGCTGTGTTCTGCATGGGCAGGAGCTGCTGTTCTAGGAAGTTGTGATCTGAGTACTGTGGGACTGGTGGCATGTCTTCCTGGGTCTAGAAGGGATGCTTGGGCTAATCTAGTGGGAATGACACAGGGAGAAAGTTGGCAGAGCCTCTGGTTGGGAGGAAGAAAGTGAGTGGGAGCTGGAGCTGGCTGTGGCTTATTGAACATGGAGACATTTCCAGGTGAGAACTGAGGCGGAATGGGGCTGTTCTTTAGACTCCTTATTCACCCCTCCCACTGTGGTGCAGATGAAAGTGGTCAGTGGTTGCCTGGTGCCTGGAAGCAGCTTTTATGCTGCATTTAATCAGGTCGTCGTTTTCCAAGCCAGTGTGTGTTTTAAGCTGACTGTTTTCTTCTCTTTTGAAGGAAGTCTGGCCTGATCGATCAGTGCTTCATGACCCTGGAGGTTCTTCACAAGGGCCCCACTTTCGTGTCTAATGCATCAGGCTCTGTGTCCGGAGCACAGTGTGGGTGAGGGGGTGACTGAGCCCAGGTCGTCTCCTGGTAACAGGCTTCTTTAATGTTCTGTCAGCAGATGCGTTCTGAAAGGAGGGACGGTTCACTTAGGGTTTTATCATCAGTGTCTCTGGTATTTAAATGAAATAAATTAAGTTAATGGGAAGCTCTTTTATAGCCTGTCATAGAAAAAGTACATAATTTGTGCCACAATTTGCAATGAACTAGCACTGACCAACATTTATTCTGTCATGTTCTTATAAAGTTCCAGCTGAAACTGGATTTGACATGAGACGGTGGTAGCTGAGGGACAGGAACTCAGTGGCGTACGTGAGGGGCTGTGTGAAGAGGGTGTGGGGTCCTGAGGTACACCCAGGGTCTGTAGAGTGTCATATACACAAAGGACAGCCAGTGGGAAGCAGGCAGCTGCTTCTCTACTTGTTTCTGCAGTGGAGGAGGGGCAAGTCCCTACCTCATGCCAGAGCTTCCCAGACGACCCCTCCAGAGGCCCTGGTTCCCATTCCTGGCCTAGGTTCTCTGATCAGCCCCTCGAGGGCCCTGAACATATGTCTGTGTTGATACAGAGGTGTGATTGGCCACCACTAGCTCCTCCCTGTGTGCCCTGCCCATCAGGTGGTTCTCTCAACCCCCACAGTGGGGGCTGAGCAGAGGTAGGTGCTATAGACCAGGGGTGGGGCTAGTGATGGCTGTAGGCAGAGCTGCAGTGGGTGGGCCTGGAAGTGTTTGCTTGCTCAGAGGAGCACAGGGACTTGGGACCCTCCATCTGCAGTGCTGGCTTCAGGCTCCAGCATGACCGCAGCTAACTCTCTTCTTTTTAGATTGTCTCTAGAAGGGCCACCTCTGGAAAGGGCCAGAAAGGCGGTGTATGAGGTGGCTGTACTTCTGTATATAGTCTCTGGACTTCTTGTGCTACTGACAGTTGAAGACCCCAAGAGTGTGGGTCTTTGTGAGCTATAGTGGTATTTATTATATTAGAAATTTAAAAATGACTAATTTCTTTAAAAATTACAATTCATCAATTACATGTTTGTGGTAGTATTTTTTTTTTTTATGAAAGTAGCTATTCTCCAGAAATTAGAAGACTCACATTGTTGACAGCTTCTGCAGATTTGACGTCTTAATAGACTAAATTCTCATGTCTACTTCATTCAGTGTGTGGTGGTGCTGTGTTGGTGGATGTGTTGGTCACCCAGACAGGAAGTTAATAGAGTCTTTAGATGGCTCTGTGGCAGACAAGTAGTGTTTTCTTTCTTTCTTTCATTTTTTTTTTTTTTTTTCTGGTGCTAGGGTTGACCCAGGCTTTGCACATCCTATGTAGACCAGGCTGGCCTCAAAGTGAGATCCACCTGCCTCTGCCTCCAGAGTACTAGGATTAAAGATGTGAGTCACCATCTACAGGTAGACTCGGGAGGAACCATAGTGTGGGACTGTGACCCCAGAGTCAGAGCCAAGTTGGGATCCTGGCTTCATTGTTAAGCATACCACTTACAGTTTTTGACTTCCCATCTAGAAGGTGGATCCTATT
This sequence comes from Onychomys torridus, assembly GCF_903995425.1. Lineage (NCBI taxonomy): Eukaryota > Metazoa > Chordata > Mammalia > Rodentia > Cricetidae > Onychomys > Onychomys torridus. Next base: position 132,423,259 of record NC_050446.1, read on the forward strand.
GGGAGCACACTGGGAGGGCAGGACAGTGTCCCTTGATGTGTTGAGAGCAGATACTAAAGCAGACCCGTTGGGTTTGGGTGTGTGTGTCTTTGTGATGTGAGGCAAGCTAGCTGCCATTTCTAGTTCTCTCATCTGAAAAACAGACAGCTGAGTAATAACTGGGCAGTGCTAGCCTCCTGTAGATTGAGTGAGTGATAGTACGGAAGAGCAAGGCCCAGTCTCTGGCCCACATTGACTCTCTGAGGCTTCCCCTGCTTGTCAATTTAGGTCTGAGGGAAGGTCACTCAGTATGAGGCTTATTAAAGCTGTGCAGCAAAGAGCATATTGCAAAGCAACCCTCATGTCACAGGGTTTGGCCCAGGTCATCTAGGAAATAGGTCCAAGGAAACAAATCAGAGTAGAAGACAGAACAGCAGGGTGCCTGGTCCATGGGTCCTTGGGTGAGCTTTCTTCAGGTTCTGGCTGGGGGGTGGAGCAATAGTTGGAATGGTTTTTCCTGCTGTGGGAAATCCAGCTTATAAGCCATCTCTAGAATTCTATTGGCAAAGTTCTATTTCAAGCCTTACCTAGATGAGCTGCGTGGGAAATGGGGTGGAGAGAAACGAAAACCATCCTGAAATGTTTTAAGAAAAGCAGGCCTTTGGTGTTTCTCCCATTTTGTGTCTTCAGTAATGGCTGTAAGACAGGTCAGGGTGGCTGTGTGGGAGTGCATGGCCAGGGTTATCAAGACTCAGGCCCCCAAGTCCTAAACAACCCCTGAGTTCAGCTAGCACCTGCTGTCGGGCTTAGCTGCTGCCCTGAAGAGTTGGGGGAAGACTGTTCATCCCTGCTGGCTCATGTCCTTCCTCGGGGTCTGGATGGGAGAACTGGGAAGTTGCTTTGCTCCACGGTGTGTTAACTAGACAAACGGCTCTGATGACCACATTCTGTCCCTCCTAATGAAATCTTTTCTTTCTCAGTGATGTTACAGCCTTTCGATTATGATCCCAATGAGAAAAGTAAACACAAGTTTATGGTTCAGTCTATGTTTGCTCCGCCTGACACTTCTGATATGGAGGCAGTAGTAAGTACAAGGCTTCTTCTTCTCCTCTCCAGTCCACTAAGGCAGGCATGGCGGGTGCATGCTTTCCCTGTTGACAAGTGTGTTGTCAGGGGGCTGTGCACTCTGATCCCTGTATGGCTTTCCTCATTTTGATGAACAGCTGTAACATTTACATGGCTGTTTTTTCTGACTCGATGGACTGAACAATGCTCTCCTGGACCCCTTCCTCCCTCTCTCCTATACCACAGGATGTTTCTGACCTGTCTCCAGCCCCTCAAACCCAGAAGGATGTGCTTGTGTTGAATACCAAATGCCCCTGACTTCCCACTTGACACTCCCCTGCATTGCTTTCCTCTTTTACTTGGTCGGCATAGTTCTTTGGGTTCTTTGCTGAGGATTGAACTCTGATCTTGCTGGTACTAAGCAGCTACTCTGTCTCTGAGCTACACCCACAGCCCGCCTCATTTTCATTTCTCCTTCCTCTGCTTGAGTACATGTTTAACAATGTCTCTAATTTTGGTAAAATGAAGATGCCTTTGTTCTTATAAATAAGCACTATTTTATAATATTGATTTTTCTGGAGGAAGAGAGAACAGAATGGCAGTTCTCCCCTAAGGTGGTGCTGGCGGTTCCCATCTGCGGCACAGGAACAGTGGTCCTCAGGATCGGGCCAGCCCAGAGGTGTCGAGGCTGTCAGGGATGTCTGTGCCAAGCTTGTCTCTTGCTGGTGTCCCCACGCAGCCTTTGCTGAGGGCTTGGGAAAGCAGAACTACCTGCCTTCATTGGTGCCTACCTTGGGGGCAGGAGGGGAAGTTAGTTAAGTCAAGTCTTGAGCTGGAGCGAGATCTTGTCATAAGACTGACCCTGGAGACATTCCTCTGCCCTTTCATTTTCTGCCCTGTGTTGTGTTAGTCTTTGTGATGAATGGAACACAGGACAGGCACGGAAAGTGGATGTCTGCCTTCCACTGTGGTACAGCTGTAAGGGTGGGGGCTGGGCCATCTTGATCCCGAAGCAGAGCCCTGCTTTTGCTAATGCTGTGGTCTGTCTTGGGCAGATTTTGTGGATTCTTCATTAGGTTTTAGCCACCTGTGAACTGGAAATAAAAATGCAGCCCATAGGGTTTTGAGGAGAGCGTGCCCACGTCTGACATTTCACCTGAGTAATTAGGGGCCAGGCACTGCAGGTTGACAAAGGGGCCTTCTGTTTCTCAGTGGGTTGTTTTTATAACTGTTTCAAGTGTTTGGGCAGCACATTTGGTAGGGCACTGTGGACATGCCCACCTGAGACAAGGCCGAGTTGCATGGAGGTGACTGCCAGTTCTCCCACACCAGGCCCGACTACTAGGAGAGCCTGCTCTTGAGCTGACAGTAGGCAGGAAACCGAGAGCAATGCCTGATCACCTTTGCCCTGTAGAGTGTGGGCACTCTTTACTGACATAGTACTGTGTGCAGTTGACAGTGAGCTGGGGTTGTCAGGAGCCGAAAGAGGCCAGTTCCCATCGAGTGCTCTCGGAGCACTCGAGTGCGGCCCTTGGATACTCCAGCAGGGCCCTTCTCTGCACCTTGGGTGCAGGTCGTTGGGCTTGGAGGGGAGTCTTACATCTTGGGTCATCATCATTAAATTCAGATGTGGGGATAAGAATGGCCTACATAGGTGATGTTACTGCTTGCTGACTGTCTTGCTCTTGGTGCAGTTTGGTGAGTCGGCACAGGTGCTGAGGATGTCTGTCTGCCCTGTGGTTTGTAGGCAGTTCTCTAAGACTACTTGAGTGTCCTCTTGTCACCAGCATTAAGAACCCAGAGCTGGCCCTTGTATGATCCTCTCTGACTTCCATGGGGGCACACATGCACAGAGCACTATTTGTGTGTTGGTGTCTTCTTGTGTAGCTCAGTGCCCTCGGGCGTCCCGCGAGTGTCGGTGTGCCATCCTGTTGACTTCTTCTGCCATCGTTAGGGTGGCAGTGCTCTGGGACCGGACCAGTGGATTGCCCTAGCTGCTCTGCGTGGTTGGGAGGGTGAGGGTCGGTGCCTTGCTTCTCTCAGTTGTCACCTTGCCACTTTGCTGACCTGTCATTCTCAACCCTTCCTCCACATCTGAGAGGAGATGTTAGTGAGGGGCACACCCCTCCCTGGTGGGTAGGGAGGTTGGGCAAGGCCATTCTGATGCAGCCACAGTGGTGGAGTGGTTCTGTGGTGGATGTGCAGAGTGGGGCTGAACCCTCATCTTCCGGCTCTCTAGGAGTATACACCCTGTCATGTAGTTTACAGTTCATTAAAGAGAGCTGGGGTTGCCTTGAGGGGGGGGGGCACCCTTATTCAGCCATGCTTCCCAGTCCTGTGCTGCCCATGAAGTAGCAATGGGTGAGCTTGGGCAGGCTCTAAGGAGCCAGGCAGAGACTGCAGGGCTTGCAAAGTGTGATAAATATTCAGGAGAGCTAGTGCATTTAATCTTGTCATGTTAAAAATATTGAAATCTCAGCAGACTTAAGTTCTTTATTTGATATACATCAGGGCTTTCTCATTAAGAGTATTTTTCTGAAATTGTCAGTTATAGGAGGAGAATTATTCTTCCAGCAGCTTGATAATACCCTGATTATTAAATTTAAATTGTTTTAGTGGAAGGAGGCAAAACCGGAAGACCTTATGGATTCAAAACTTAGATGTGTGTTTGAATTGCCAGCAGAAAACGCTAAACCAGTAAGTATGTCTCTAGTTAACAGTAATCGAATGTTGCAAGCTGATACTTATTTGCATGCCATCTCCTGTGAAACAAAGATTCAAGCTGGCAAATTATTTTCCTTCCTCTAATGTATGAAGGAAAAAAAGAAGCTGAAGTCAACAGATAGGCTGGCATTATAAATCAGCCTTGGGAAAGACTTGTGGAGAACAGCTAACTGAAAGTTTCCCCTTGAGAGGAGCAACCTGTTGGCTCCTGAGGTCATGAATCCCAGGGAGCCTTTGCTTGGCAAAGTGGAGAGACCACAGTGGAGTGATTTGCCCTTTACCGTGGTGCTTAGACAGGTGGTAAACCCTCAGAGCTCCCAGCCTGCTTTCCTCAGCAGCTGCTCCCCACCCGCCTTCCCACCGACAGTCAGTGCAGCTCCGCCTTGAGATGAGGCACTTGGCCTCAGTGCTGCTGGCACTTGCATCCTCTGCACTGTAGGGTATCTAGCATTGAGCACCCACCCACCCTCCACATGCTGTTCCCTAGATGCTAGCAGTACCCCCAGATTTTCATAGAGCTTGTTGTGTGCCCACTGCCCCATTGGGAGTCCCCCTCATCCCCTACTTCCCTCACTGCCCCTTCTCTCCCTGTGCTGACTTCATCTGGGCCTTCACTGTGGACCAGTAGACGAAAGGAGATGACATCTCAAATACCGATGTACACTTCCTTTCAAACTGGCCAGGAGAGTTAAAATTATGTTAAGAAGTAAAAGCCGTGCGTGATCTGCAGGCCCCTGCCAGAATTGGTGAGAGCTGGAAAGGGAAAGTGCTCTGCAGTGTCTTTTCACAGAATGCTGTTGATGGCAGTCAGAACTGTCTGTTTTCTTCTGCTCTGTCATCAGCTACTTCCATCCATTCTTTGAATGGAGAGAGAACAGCATCCTGCTGTAGGAAAGTTAATTTAGAAACAGGGAGACATGGATCCTGACCCCAGCCCCATGACAAGTAGGGCACAGGCCTGGATTCTGCCTTCTAGGGCTCTCCGTTCAGTGGGAAGTGAAGGGAGTTGGAGCTGAATGTCTGATTTTCAGATTGCTGCCCAGAACCTCAGGCTACCATTCTGAGTACTCCTCACCCTGCTTCCACTGATGCTTCCAAGAGCATGACCCATTTTATGCAGGGGACACAGGAGTGTTGTGATCTCCCCAGACAGAGGCATGGCTGACTCAAAGCTTGTTCCTCCTCATCCCAGGTGGTCCATGTGTAGCACTCTCTGGGCCTCCTACTCCCCCCCCCCCCCCCCCCCAGGGGCCTGGGATGCTCAGCTCTCCTGCAAAGGTAATTTGCAGCTGATAATTCCTGAGCTTGCACAATTGCAGTATGCTAATTTTTGCATGGCAGGAATTTGATGGTGCAATGTGCGCGGCCCTTTCTCTCCTCCTTGAAGTATTAGCCTCAGCCTAACTTCATTATTTGCCCTTATTCATAATTTCTAGGGCCCGGTAGCTTTAGATTATCAAGATATTAGATGAAGTGATACATTTAAAAAATAAATGTGACATTTTACAGTGTGGATGAAATGCTACCCCATGTATTGTGTACTGAGAGCTATTTTACATAAAATCCTTTCTTACATACTTGGTGACCCTTGGGCTTTCATTTATTTCTGAACAGCATGATGTAGAAATAAATAAAATTATACCTACAAGTGCATCCAAGACAGAAGCACCAGCGGCTGCTAAGTCCCCGGCGTCGTCCCTTGATGACGCAGAAGTACAGAAAGTGATGGAGGAATGCAAGCGGCTGCAGGGCGAGGTGCAGAGGCTGCGGGAGGAGGGCAGGCAGCTCCAGGTAACGCCATGCGGCTGGGCAGTGCGGCTGGGCAGTGCGGCTGGGCCATGCGGCTGGGCCGTGCGCCTGGGCAGTGCGGCTGGGTTTGTGTCTTTGCATTGGCTTACTTTTTCTCCCCCAAGGCTCATTTGCGAAGCTTTCTTTTGGGGCTCTTGAAAGGCTGTTTGGATCCTGCCTGCCAAACTGTTGTTTACCTAGAGAGCCAAAGCACTCCCACTTCCACTGGCCTCAGTTGAACCAGTTCTCTGAATGTGCACTGTCAGACCCCACTGTGGCTGCCCCTTGGGTGAGCTTGGTTGGAGGCCAGATCCTGCTCATATTGTTAACAGGGGCACATCAGTTGTGAGAAGTCTCAAGTGGGTCTGGGCAGTAGAAGCTCCTCGGGCTGCTCTGGTGGTGGTGAGAAGAAAAGCATGGTACTGGCCCCATAGAAAGGTGGAGGCGCGAAGGAGAAATTGAGGCTGCAGCTCAGGGCATCCGGCCAGGCTATGGATGTGTCAGGTTGCACTGGGGAGGCCAGAGGCAGCCCATGTCACTGTGTATGCGGTTTTCATGTGGTCTTGTCCACTCTAGGCCCATTTCTCAGGCCTTTTTGTTGAGTGTCTCTCTGACTGACCTGTAGCTCGAGCACTGTGGATCTGTCTGTCTTGGATTTGGATAGACCTGAACATCTGATTATAGGAGCTTTTGTTACAGCTTAAATTTTGAGGCCTATTTGTTCTTAATCTTGATGATGCCAGCCAAGCATGTAATAGGTTTCCCCTCCTTGCCCGCTGTGGCAGCAGATGCACAGAACACACTCACTTAAGCTGACTCCCCTGCATTCCAGCTCTGAGGCAGATGTAGGAGGATGGCAGGTTGGAAGTGGCTTCAGCATCTTCCTTTGCAAAAGCTTCTCTTTGAGCATATCTCTCCTCAGAAATAGAGTTCTGCACCATTTACAGTGATCTATAGGTCGGAATAGCTTCTATGTAAACCCAATAAAATAAATGCTGTATTTTGCTGTGCCCATTTTTTTAAAGTTAATCGAACGCTGGAGCTCATTCATCACTGTGCTGTGGTGCTGGCCTTGCCCATGAGCAGAATATCTCTAAAATAATATCAGAGCCATCTTGACGGGGGGGGGGGCACTTTATCTTTACAGACACTGGCTTCTTGTTTAGTGAGATCTGCTGTGTGCCAGGTGTTGTGGGCTCAGCTGTGAGCAGGCTGCCCTGGGGAGCTCCTGTCCATGAGGCTGAGGGAGTGACGAGACAGTGGTGGTTACATGTTCTTAGTGGGATCAGAGAGCTGCAGATCATGGGAGACTGTACTTGGCACTTGGCAGATAAGAAAGAAGCAGAGGAAAAGGCTGGAGAGTGTCAGCTATGTGGGAGGTCTCAGAATGGAGCAGCCTAGCACTGACCCTGTGTAGCGGTGGGCTTGGGAAGGGCATTAGAGGAACCTGCAGGTCCTTCAGGTGGAGGCAGTGGAAAACAAACACCTTATTCCTTAACCATCCTGGGAGTGTGGTGGGTGTGGAAGCGAGAAGCCATGAATTAGTTAGGAGGTATTTGTGGTGGGCAAATGAAAGAAAGTTTTCTCTTTACCAGCTATGGCAGCAGGTGCACATAGTATGTGTTTCAAATTCCAAGGTTATTTGATTCAGTCGTCTACCTAGATCTCTTGCCAGACTTATAGGTCCCCACTGAATAGTTGGTTGTGGTTTGTGTCTTGAGAAGTACCTGAGATTTCAAGCAGAGATGAGTTGGCTGGACAAACTTTTAGGTTCAGGGCAGGGCAGAGGTCAGATCTGGAGATAGGCAGAGAAGAGGCCAAGACATGGCCAAAAAATCAGTCCCCCTTCTGACCCTCAGCCCGAGAGCTTTTCCTGTAGTTCATAGGAAGCTGAGGGTGTACTTCCGCTTGGTTTCAGGAGAGAGCCAGCAGCTCTGATAGCCAGAAGGACCCTGAGGCCAGGGCTGTCCTGGCAGTGGCTTCTCTGTAGGCTTCCATGTGCTTTTGCCTTGTGTCTGGATCATGTCTACCAAGCCATGGTCCGCTTTTGAAATGTGCACTTATTCCTCCTAGGAAGAAGATGGGCTTCGGGTGAGGAAGGCGCTGCAGAGCAACAGCCCCATGGCGGCTCTGGCTGCTACCGGGAAGGAGGAAGGCCTCAGCGCCCGGCTGCTGGCTCTGGTGGTTTTGTTCTTTATTGTTGGTGTCATTATAGGGAAGATTGCCTTGTAGAGGCCGCATGCGAAGGATGGCAGATTGGATTGATGGATCTACCACATCATGGGATTTAAATTTATCATAACCATGCGTAAAAAGAAATTAATGTATGATGACATCTCACAGGTCTTGCCTTTAAATACCCCTCCCCATGCACACACAAATGCACACACAAATATAGCATAATATAGTGATCTTTTAGAAAGTTAAAAATGTCTAGTAAATGGATGAGGGAAGAATGGTCTGTTACTGAGGGGCACCGAGATTAACCACAGTGGTATATTGTAGCTGTCACGTTAAACTCGGGTAGGCCTTGGCACATGTTCCTAGATCACCTCTCTTAAAGCAAGAAGCTCTTCTTCACATGTTGGGGCTGGCCTGTGGGAGCTTGAGTCCTTCGAGGTGGGGTGTGCTGTCCCCTCCACAGCCACCTCATGCTGCCTGGTCTCACTCAGGCGGCTTTCCCAGGCCTGCTATTCTGTCCAAGCCATTGGCTCCTCAGGCATGCAGAGCTACGGGAAGCCAAAATGCATTGCATGGTGGCCACATCTTGTGTAGCTGTAGGTCATGAATGAAATAAAGTCTGTGCTCTGTTCTCTTAAAGGGACCAAGCTAAATTACTGTTGGTTCATGTAGTGACACTGAGCTGTTACCAGAGATGTGTAATGCATATTTAACTTATTTAATGTATTTCATCTCATGTGTTCCTCCTGTCACCAGAGTACAGGCAGGGCTGCGGCCTGTACATCACCTGTGCTACAGAGTCCCAGTGACAGGGTGCTGCTGTGGGCACTGTGGCTCCGTGTCTCTGGAGGAGCAAGGGGTGGGGAGAGTCTGAGTCAGGGGACAGCTGCCAGGAAGTATTTTGTTGTAGGTCAGTAACAGCTGTCCTGAGGAGGGACACTCTTTGTACTGACAGTCAGCTCTGGGTTACCCAGGCCTCTAGGTTGCTCTTCCCTCGCTCTCTGCTGCTACTCATTTATCTAGAACTTAGGCCAGGTCTGACCTGCCCTTCTCAGCATGAGTGAGTCAGGCTGCAAGAGGGTGAGGAGGGGGAGCGCCTCAGCAAACCCATCTGCTGGTAATGAAGAGTCTTGACTGTGAATTAATTTCATGCCGTAAAAGACCAATCCAGTTCTGCTCAACTATGTAGCATCCTAAAAGAAGAAATTAAAATAAAGCCCCAAATTAAGAGTTCTTTTGTCATTTTGTCACATTTGCTGTGTGGGATTATTATTATTAATCATCGTTAGTGTGCTATGGAAGGTTGGCTTTAAAATGAGCTCTATCAGTGGGAAACACATGTTTAATGATTTGACTGTACACACATCTGTGTGGACACACACACATAGATTACTATTATTTTGATTATTATAGTTTTGGTTGGCTTCAGCTAACAGTATAGAAAATAAAACTGCTGCCATCTCAGGCCCGCTGACTTCTCTTCCGTGACCTTGGCCCTTCAGTGACAGACCTAGGTCTGACAGGACAAGCCAGTCTAAAGGAAGAGGCTTGGATACTCGAGCCGCGCCACTGCTGTGCCTCACTGGCCAGCTGGAGCTTGGGGACGGTGAGATGGGAGTCTAGGTAGTCTGAGTATGTAGCTTCCTATCTGAGTGACCCCAGGTGTTCTCAGGAAATGCTGAGAAAGCCCTGGTCTTCTGTACATCAGAGTCTCCGGGATTCTTTCCATGTACCTGAGAAAGGGAGGGTCAAGGCTGAGCTGAGCAGTCTGACCTGCCACCTGGCTTTCCATGGTGAACTGGGGTTTGACGGTCGAAGGTGATGCCAATAATCCTTCTGCAGCTTCGGGCCCTTCCAGGCTTTGAGAGCAGAGTAATTCAGGGCCTCCAATAGGAACTACAGGGGTCATCTAGCTCACTGACACCAGGGCTAAGGTCTGCAAATGTTCTTAAGGGATGGCCATGTGTGCTAGAAAAATTCTTCAGAGGCACAGCCAGATGTCGAGATTAAAGCTGCCATGGTGAGAGCCGTGGAAGGTGATTGTTTGTGTGCTGTGAGAATGCTCTTAGCTGGCCTGAGGTTGCGGGAAGCAGTAACAAGTCCCGAGATACACAGATGTCTGTCCTTTGTACAGCCCTTGGAAGTTCATCCTTGAGGAGGACTGTCTGGGCATGGTAGTTGGTGGGGCTTCTTGACTGAGAGGAGGATGGAAACTGTAGGGAGCTTAGCAAGGCAGAGTGGGTAATTCTCCGAGTTATCCCCATCAGTAAAAAATGTGCTGGGATAGAGAGGTGTTTGACGGAAGAGTGCTTATATTTGGGGCCCTGAAGAGAGATGTGCACATTTGGGGTATCTTTTGTTGAATTTTCAGAGAGAGAGAGAAAAAAAAACTGAGTAAGGCAAAAAGGAGGAGAGTGTGGCTCTCTGTCCTAAGAGTCTGCAGTCTCCAGAGAGGGCAGAGTCAGATGTTCTGGAAGGGGTAAAGCTGAGACCCGGTAGGATGGCAGCCGAGAAGCAGCCCAGGCAAGTCCTCCATGGTTACTGGGTCCACTGCCCCTCCTAGTTGGGTGTCCTGGCTGTGTAAGCAACAGCCACAGTGCTCACAGATGGACGCAGTAGCAGAGTCCCATCAATTGCTATTGATTGAATTTCTAAGTTGATAATTTAAGCTTGGAATAATACAGAGCACCTCTTAAAGACAGCCGGCACTATTGTCTGTCGGTGTGAGGCCCTGGCTTTAATTTTTTTCTCCTCTTAGTTTGCATGTTTTCCGTCTCTGGTCTTTTAAACTGCTGGCACCAGCAGTAATAAATACTGATAAAATCAAAATTGATTTTTACCAGTGGACAGTTTATGCCTGGAGAGACGGCTTATACCTACATAACACAGAAAGGGGAATGAAGAACCTCCAGTGAGCCGTGAAAACCTAACTGCTCTCAAACAAATCCCAGGGACAGCACTGCCGTGTGAAGATAGCAGTGGCCCAGCCTGCAGGCTGTGTTGAGTCAGACGGAGCAGCATCAGTGAGAGCTCACAGCTAAATAGCCCTTCAGATTAATGTGGAAACAAGCCCTGGATGTGCACGTGTGTGTTTGTGTGTAGCATATGTGCCGTGTGTAGTAGCTTGACGGTTCCCAAATGGTGCCTGTTTTTGTTTGTTTGTTTGTTTTTTCACACAAATCTTGGTGTTTTCAAACTCAGAGTCCATGCCAAAATGTGGCGTCACTTGTCCTTTTCAGTTCCTCCAAATCACTGGCCCAAGTGCAGATTTCTGGTTATGGTTTGCAAAATCCTTGTGGTAAGGGAGAGACAGGGACATCGAGAGAGTCATGTCTGTGACTTAGGTCATTCTGTATACTCGGGTGACATTCTGCTTTCCACTCCCGTTAGATGACAGTGTTCCCTTTGCTCGAGGTGATAGCCACGTCTCCTTTGGAGTCTGTCCACTGTGACGGAGGGGCTGAGTAAAACTTTGTGAGTAACCAGAAGGTACCAGACTCATCCTAATTACACCTGTCCATGTTTGCTGTTAATGAGAAAGAGCGCTTTTCAAAGCCAAGCAGAAATGCAATTGTCTTTAAAAGTCCCCTGCAGAGCATAGATGGATGGGCACTGTTTGCAGCAAGGCGGCGGGAGGTGCCCTCACTCTCTGGGAACGCAAAGGGCAGCTCTGAGATCGTGGCCCACAGGGTTCCCTGGCCTGATTGGATGTGGAGAAGGCCTTTTTCCTCCCCAGACAGAGTTACTGTGTGTGATAGGAGCCTTTGTCAATGCCATCCTGGCTGCAGAGCACCTCCACAAAACCTCACGGCTAGGCTCTGCCCTGTACACAGGGGTACGAAAGCTCCAGTGTGTTAAGCTGGGCAGCCTTTTCATTTTGAGCTAAATGAACCCCAGCCTGCATGTGCATGCTAAGGCACTGCTTGCTTGAGATCTGGGGATTGATGGAGGGAGGGAACGAGGTGGAGGAAGATATCTGCTGTCAGGCACCTCAGCTGCCCTGACCTAGCTGGTGTTTCCAGGCTAAGTAGGGAGAGCCAGGGCTCTGGTGTGGCCTGAACACATCCCACATGATGAATACATGTATGTGCCTGGGGAATGAACTGGGAGCTTAAGAAAGAAAATTACCACTGTGAGGTAAGGTTGCTTTACCTGGAGGTGTCTTATAACTTGTAAATTAAATGTGAATGAGAGAAGTTCATTAAAATTGGCATTATAGAAGTGGCCTATTGAGGTTTGAAAGCAGCTGAGCCTGTGTCTGGGCTCTCTGAACCTATGGAGAAATACAAAGCAGGTGACAGACGACCGGCACCGGAGCTTTGGGTGCAGGTAGCTGTGAGTGTGTTACTGCCCGGCTCCCAGCCCTCTGATGGTCACCGCATCCTCGGCATCTGAGGATTTACTATTTGGGGTGCATGGAGGGAGCCAGAGACCCCTAAGGAAGCGGGTGACCACCATTTCCACAGTCGTGCATGTAGTCTTCACACCTGTTCATTTATTCCCTTTACATTTATATGAAAATTTCAAAGGCACAGCACACACAAACACCTCTGCGTTAGAGTTAAGAGAGATCTGGGGAAGGTGGAGGAAAGGGGGTTTTGACGAATGTAATAATTACCTTAGTTTTTTTTTTTTTCCTTAATGGAATTAATTTATTAGACTATGTGTGCACCCGTTCTTCAGAAGAGGAAGGAAAACTAGCAACAAAAACATAGCCATTATCCAACTTGCCACAAATATTTGCAGTTATGATACCTTGGAATGTTGCCACAGTGTGGATTACACTGATGAAAAGATGTCACTGGGAAGAAGCACAGCTGTGGGGTACAAGTGCTGCTGCCATATAAATGCTGATGTTTATTTTGAACCAGGAAGCATTGATCCCGTAACAATGCCCTATTACAGTTGCTGTATTGCAGCGAGGTCCTGATGCGGGTTTAATCATCTCGCTAATGGATGTGGGTGTAGGATGGATGCTCTGCCCTGCATTCCCGCCTGCATCCTGATGAGCTTCAGGAGCTGGCAGGGCCATTGCACGGTGGAGCTACAGCCACAGTTCCGTTTCTCTGATGCTCAAAAGCCGCGTCTGTCCGAAATAAAACAGATTATATGTTACTTTCTGTCTCCCTTCAGAAAACACCAACTATGGGAGACAAATCAGATCTTTTAACACAATCTCATTAAGGCTCCTTGCTAACAAGAATGCAGAGCTTACACGACTTACAAAGATGATGAATTAGCACACACGTTCCACACATCGACTCACCCGTTCTCCCTTTAACACAATAAGACCTCTATCTTTTTTGTGGACGGGCTGCCTGTTTCCATCTCTCTGCTTTTTAGAGGTAAACTAAATTCAGCTGCTAGCCCTTCAGTGCAGCATTTATTTAAAAAAAAGAAAAGAAAAGAGAAAGAAAGAAAGAAAGGAAGGAAGGAAGGAAGGAAGGAAGGAAGGAAGGAAGGAAGGAAGGAAGGAAGGAAGGAAGACAGCCTTTTCTCATTGAGTCTCTTACATGGCTCCAAAGGTCAATTTTTTTTTTTTTTTTTTTTTTTTTTTTTTTTTTTTTTTTTTGTCTGTGATGTGTACAAAACTGTCTTCTGTTCAGGATCCATGTAACAGATGTTTTTAAAGCACATTCTCTATTTTTCGCACCACATGAGGTGCTGTGAAGGTAATCTGCAGGAGTCATTTGGCGTGTGTTATCACTGGTAAGTGGCCTGAGTGTGGTGATGTGCGCACTTATGTAGAAAAATGCAAAATGCAATGGGCCTCATGTTTGTAGCTGGCGTTTCTTTTGTTGATTTTCTGTTTTATTTTTAAAATAAAATCTGTGAACTGCTGGCATTTGGAACTTCCTATAACAAATACAAGACAATGTCCCCATCATTGCCCCCTCCCCATCTGAGAAACAGTCTCAGCAGTGCATGCCGTTCCCATCCAGCCTCACATCCTTTCTCATCTCAAAGAGCTCTGCAGCCTGTGATTGTGTGTGTTCATTCCGACCTCAGTGTACGTCAGTGTTTTAGGGACTGAGTATTTCACGAGATGTTTTAGAATGCTGCTGTTTTCATCATCTCTCCTTTATGCATTTAAGCTGTATTTCCTGTTCTGATGTGGAACTCATTTACAGAATCGGAGCAGGAAAGGACTTCATCGTCATGCACTTTGGTTATCTGATGTGTGATAAATCCATGGTTTTATGGCTGACTTTACGTTTCCCAGAGGGAAGGAAGCGTATTTCTGCGGTGTCCAGACTGAAAGAGCCATTCACAGCGAGTTCTCACATGTTCTGTGTCGGTCTGATGAAACCTGCCGGGTGTAAACTTTCATATGAGCTGTCTCCATATAATGTTCAATAAATTCTGTGCTCTGAATATATTTAAAGGATGCTTCCGTGTAAAATTATTTTGAATAGATGGCTTGAGAGTGTTTGCGGAGAATGTACCGAGAACCATTGTGCTGCACTGTGCTTCTAAGGGGAGGAAATTGGATTAAATGAAAATCACAGGTCTGCGTACCAGAAACCAGATTTAAAGAGGATTTAGATCAACTCATTCCTCATTTTGCCACTGAGGAACTTCCCAGGAGCAGAGGGGTAGGGGCTAGGGGTAGGGGCCACATGGGGTCCTCTGGATTCTCAGGTTTTCCACTTGGGGGAGGCAGGTGTGTGTTCTGCCTGTGTAGATGATCTGGCCTCTGTCTTTTAAGTCCTGATGGACAGTTCTCTGTCACACAGTGTTATGTGAAAGCATTCACAAAGACAGTTTCAACCTCTTGGAAAAGTAGCATAGGCAAAAAAGCTAAGCCATCGTACCAGACCAGAGGGCACAGTGCCAAGGCGGTTCCCTAGCCCCTTCCTCTTGGAAATGTATTTTAGAGACCATTTTGTGTCAGCATACACAGCGTGGCTGCTGTTATTCCTTTCTTCCCTCTGTCTGGTGCACCCAGAACTCAGCCAGCTGAGATGTCATGAACCAGTATCTGCTCTTGCCACCATATGCAGCTGTGCAAATGGGGCCTCATGGGATTAGCCCCTAAAGGTAAGAATGAACACTGGAAGTCTGCATTTTGAAGTTGGGCCTCACTGCCTCCAGGAAGGTACTGCTGCTGTCTCAGCCCTCCTGAGCCACTTCCTTACCTCCTTGCTGTCACAACCAGCAGTGGCTGGTTCTCGCCAACCAGACGTCCATACTGTCAGACACACACACACCTCACTGTGCACGTGACGTTTGGGGGGTTCTTTTGCCTGGGGTGCCTAAGAGTAAACACTGCTTGCAAGCCTGTGAAGCCAAGTTGAGGGTGGGAGAATAGAGGCTGTCTACACAGGCAGCAGCGGCAGGTGATGGGAAAGAAGCTGCAGCCCAGAGCATGGGAGTGAGTGTGTGTGCACTTGGTGGGTGGGTGGGTGGGTGGGGATGATGAGAACTCTGATCACCAGCTATACCTACAACTTGGTGTCTGCACCAGTCCAAATCTGTTGGTGTGCCCCATGTCCTTTTGGGTGTTTCTCCCCATGGTGTTCAGTAAGATTGGAAATTGAAAGCATTTTCATATCCACACTGCTAGTGGAGAACTGAAGAATGGTGGAGTCCTGACAGGGTGGGAGCTGGGGAATAACGCTGTCCTGCATGAGGAACCGCCCCGACTCTCAGGATCTTTTGTTCATGCCTTAGATGAAGCTGCCTCCTTCACCTCGAACTTGCTGGGTGTTCTACTGGGAGTGAGGTGCCCATCAGACACGGAACACACTGAATTGCACTTACAGTCAGGCTTTCTTTTTTCAAGTAGAACTTCTGTTTCTGTTTTTCTCAGCAATGTTTGACCACTAAAATCACTTCAAAGAAGAAAAGAAAGTAAAAATTGGGAGGAACACAAAATCTGTGTTATGGACTTTTTGAAAAATGGATCTTTCTGCTACTTCAAAAATATTAAAATATATAGGAAGGCAGGAAGCTTTTCAAAGCCAAGTCCAACTATATCTTCACCCCCTCCTTGCAGTCATGTGGCTGCTCCTAAGAGTGGCTCCTGACCAGGGGAAATAGTTTCCATTCGTAATGATAAAACCAACCACCAATATTGAGCCAGCCAATGTGTGAGGAAGGGCTGGTGGCCTAGGGCCAGGTCCCTGTCCTCCGCCTATTTTTCCTTCCTCCTGTGTTTCCCATAAACTCGGGGTGGAGGCTGAGTCCCTTTTGCAGAATTCTTTCTCCACAAACCATGAGTCCACTCTCTGGCTTCCTCAAAATGCCTCTCACCAGAATCTGCATTTGCATCATCAGAAGCAAATGGAACTATGTGTACACATGTGGATAGACAGATAGGTATATAATTAGTTTTGTTTTGATTTATGCCAAGGCCTTTTGTGTACATAATACAAAAAGCTCAAGTTGCCTGATGACCTCACAATGAAAGCCAACAGTCAGTGTCACCCTGGACTTCCTGTCCCTCAGGTAGCCTGGTAGCACTTACTCCTGATGTTTGCCCTTCCAATTCCATGTAACATGCTGATGTGCATGGCTTTTGAGCCCAGATATTATTGACTGATCTCCCCCTATGAACAACAAGGAGTTGAATAGTTTCTCAACCCTGTCCCAGGCACAGCTTGCCTTTCATAGAATTATAGAATTCTTAAGAGTTTGGCTGTCTCAGTGCCCTGTTCTGTGACCAAGTGTTGACAGTACTGCTGACTGCTGGGGACACTGATTAACCTCTTATTCATAACCTATGGTTTTCACTGGAGTCTTTCTGGTTTAGGTTTCACTGTATAATAAGTTTGGCACCAAACCTTGACAGGTAAGTCTCTGCCCTTGCACACGTTGATGATTTCCACAGATGTCTTCAGACCCCCTCCCCATGCTGACGGCTGCACACACTTCATTTGCCATCATTGTACATCTCCTTTGCACTCTTTTGGGGTGGATGTCCTCTTTTTTAAGGCTTCATTTTCCTCTTTTGATTTATTTATCTCATGGTTTAAAAAAAAAAAATCACTTTATCCTCATTGACTCACAAATGAAAACAGAGCCCAGCAAGGTTAATGATGCTTCTCAAACTCCAGCCCCAACCTCTGTGTTTCTCAGTAAACCTCTGTACAGTTTGGACAGCCATTATGAAGTTGTGGCTTCACTTAGATGTTTCTTATTCGCTTACACAACACACATATGAATAAATTGAAACTAGAAAAAAAATAGCTTTAGTTCCTCTGTCACGACTCATGTCCTTTTGCCTGCATCCCATCTGTCCTCATCACCTGTTATTATCCCCTTGGTCTCCTTTCTAAATAACTTTATATTATACCCTTACTTATACCTATTTGCATATATGCATGTATATAATTTAGGTTAGGATTTGTATATGAGAGAGAACATGCATTTCTTTTCTTTCACCTTGCTTAATATGCTTTCTAGGTCCATCCATTTTTGGGCAGATTGCATTTTTCTTCACAGCTGAGTATTATATATGTACACCATTTTTTTTATTAACCATTCATCTGTTGATGGCATCTAAGCTCATTCCACTTCTTTGTTACAGTAAATAGAACAGCAAAAACATGGATGTGCAAATATCTCCACAGTAAGATATGGAGTTCTCTGGGTAAATGCCAAGGAGTGGAATAGCTAGGCCTTTCTTGTTTTACTTCTCTTTATGAAGCACATCCCTTAGCAGGCCTTTGAGAAAGGCACACGTGGAACATAAGTTTTCAGATAAAAATACCTGAAACCGTCCTGTCCTCCTACTTAATTAGATAGTTGTACTGGGTATAAAAGACAAGGCTGAAAGTGCCTGTGAGGATTCTGAAAACATCATTCCACTTCTAATGGTCCCCTTACGAAAATCTGATACCACCCCAAATTCTGGTGTTTGTTTCTGGGAATTTTTTTAACTTTAATTTCCAATCTTTTGACTTTGCTGCATTTTGTTTCTTCCTTCCTTCCTTCCATCCTTCCCCTCTCTTTCTTCCCTTCCTTCCTTCCTTCCTTCCTTCCTCCCTCCCTCCCTCCCTCCCTCCCTCCCTTCCTTCCTTTCTTCCTTCCTTCCTTCCTTCCTTCCTCCTTTTTCTTTCTTTTTTTTTTTTGAGACAGGCCTCACCATGTAGCACTGTTTGACCTGGAACTCTTTATAGACCAAGTGTCTCAAACTCACAGAAATCCACCTGCCTCTGTCTCTTGTATATTGTATTTTTTTTTTCCAGAGCTGAGGACTGAACCCAGGGACTTGCGTTTGCTAGGTAAGCGCTCTACCACTAAGCTAAATCCCCAACCCCATATATTGTAATTTTTAAGAGACTTCTTTCTTTCCCAGTTCTTATTTGTGAGTGGCAACTCTTTCTTGAATACACACACATGTGCACATGCACCATTAGCTATATGCATCTACATTTGAGTTTATAGTGTGTGTGAGGTGTTTGGGTGATCTCCAGCTCACTATGTGGCTAAGGCTGGCCTTGAACCCCTGCCTTTCTTACCTCATCACCATACTTAGCAAATGTAATTTTTTCCCCCAATTAGGGACATAATAGTTATTTGTTACTTTTTATTCTGCCAGGGGATCTGGGTAAAGGTAGAGTTTGGTCAGTTTCTCTGGTGCTGAGGGTCAAACACGAAGCTTTTTGTGGTCTAGCAGACCTGTGCAGTATTTAAAAGGTTAATCTTACATCTGCCACCTGGCAGCTTTTGGCTGCTCCTCTGTGGAAGCCAAGGACAGCAGGAGGCTGTGCACTCACCATTTAACACGCAGGGTTTTATTCACAGCCCATATTTTTTCCAGCATGATACTCTGCTCCTGGCTGTCACTGAATCTAAAGATCCCTGGGCTGAACTTTTGGCTCTTGGCTGTGTCGGGGAGTGGCTTGAGTGGGTGTAGCCCCTTTTAAAAACTTAGAAGCACTGCAGAGATGCTACATCCAGCCTGTCTGCTCTGTAGTCTCCTGAGCTGACCAGGTGGCCCGTTTTCTAAGCCCAGACTTGTGGCACATGAGCTGGCTTTTGAGCCTCACCCAGGGATGAGCTACCGTCTACCACAGGCTCAGTCTTGCTGGCCACATTCTCCTCTCCTTTTCTATTTAGCCACGAGACTGTCCCTTTTAATTATTTCCCCATAGTTTATCAGAATAGTGGAGGGAAAGGAACATGGCTCTGACCCTCTTAAGCTCAGAGTCGGAGAGCCAGCCTTCCTCCTCAGGCACTTAACATTTCTTTACAAAAGGGCATAATTGGTTTTAACAGACAGGGTGATCACCTTCGTTTGTTACCCTTTTTCTTCATCTAAGAGATTAAAGAGATACCAAGTGTATAAGACAAAGAGGTATCCATTACTAAATGTCCCTAGGAAGTGCCACTACACTGGGAGGAGACCCTCCTTAATCAGTCTGTATACAGTTGCTGCTCCCTAGGACATAGGGATGGCCTGGAGTCCTCCACCAATCACCACCATTGAGAAGCTGTAGGGTGGGGCATCAGGGCTAGAGCTTATGACTCTATCATAGGGCTCAGGGCCTTTCAGTGGTTTTGTAGTATGACAATTGTGGCGTGTCTGGGACACTGCCAGGCCCTGTGACCTGTTCAGAGGCAGAAGTTACTCTTGATGCCATAGAAACAACTGTCCAGAGAAAGTGAAGTATCCTATAGTTCCCATGTCATGAGTTTGGTTCTGTCCATTTTATTAGAAAAAAAATGGTAGCATGTGTGCATGAAGCCAGCATGAGGAGGGCATAGCTGATACTTAATGGCTGCATTCTGAATCCCCAAACAGGACACAGCCATTTATCCAGTCAGCCAATATTTACCACGCTTCCACTGGGCCAGGTGACAGTGCATACTGGAGGCCCAGCAGGGACTCTGACAGAGGCCTGCTGTTCTGAAGCTGGGTCTAAAGAGGACATGAATAAACAGGATGTTGCTGATAAATTCGTGATGAAGATGTGGGGCAGCATGCCCAACTGGGCAAGGGCTGGAGGAGTGGGCTGAGCACTGACAAGGGGTGCGGGGGGGGGGGGGGGAGAAGCAACAGAGACCACAGAACGGCTGGCAGGGAGGAGATGGCTGCCTGGACATTAAGAGAGTTCTCCATTGTTGACAGGAGATTTCTGTCCTCTATGGAAGTAGGAGACCAGCTCTGAGCAGAGAGGGAGGTGGACAGTTGCTGCCCAAAGCCCACCTCTGTAAATGGGAACAGCCCCCCCTCAGCCCTCATCAGTGACACTAATGGCCGTGCATCGGCCCCTGCTAGGGCCCTAATGCACTTCCACCTGCGTCAGAGGCTCCAGCCAGCGCCTGAGTCACCCTAGCTCCCAGGAGAGGACACACCGAGCACCGCGCGTCACCACCACACGCTGCTTTTCAGCTCGGTGGTACCGCTGGGAGATTAAACACATTCGCTTAGAGAAAAGCAAAGAGAGAACTTCTGGTAAGCAGTGCCTGGTAGTCAATGGGCCTCCGAGAGCTGTGTACAATTTAAACTTTCTATTAAAAAGGAAAAAAAAAAAAGCTCCTTTGCTCTCCTGGGACTTGCACTGTGAAATTATCAACCGCACGGGCTTTGCCCCCCCTTTCAACGTGACTGCACATACAGTGGAGAACATTAATTTTGTTTTGTTTTTCTCACAGCCAAGAGTAGGCTCTTCCCTTCTGCCGAGGAGAGCACTCTTGGGTCTTTGTAAGGGTAGAAGGGCCTAGGGGTTCTGGAACCTGGTCTCTGCCTATCTTCCTCTCCTCACTTTCTCTTTCTTCTGTTGGCGGCCTCCAAAGAGGCCCAGCCCAGCCCAGCTAAAGCACCTCTCTGACTCAGCATACCTAGTCAGGTGGCTCGCGCATTGCTGAGCAGTTCCAAATGACCTTTCTTATTGCAGCAAGGAACCCCTCCCACACTCCCTTCAGAAAACCCTGATCTCTGGCTTCAGGGTCCAGCTGCCCCTATTTGGATCCAAGGCTTTGCTTACTGAGTGACATCATGTCAGCCCCATCTCTATGCCTCCATGTCTCCATGTGGAAGATGCAGAGGATCAACCCCATCTCTGACTGAGTCCTCCCCACCCAGGGATGCCACAAGTGGCAGGTGGCTTTCACCAGTTTCTGTACCCTTGAGAGTCATGTATGTGCTGAGGCCCTTTCCACCAGGCACCAGGCACTTCTGACCCCATGGGGAAGATGCAGAGATGGGCCCTATCCTTTCCCAGGGAGCTTACATTCTTTAGACGAGCCAGAGGACAAATGTGAATAAATGAAAGCCTTTCAAACATTGATCAACGGTGACAATGGTGGACAAAAGAGAGAAAGGGAGATGATCCCTTGCAGGCAGTACCAATGGTGAGCCTTCCTGAGAAGGTGATAGTCAGCCTGAGACTTAAATTTCATTTTTCAAGGAAGGAGTTGGCTCTTTCCTGGCCTGAGGGAGGAGGACATGTGGCAAAGATCCCCAGGCAGGCCCGCTTGGTGTGATCAAAAACCAGAAAGGCAGGTGCATCCAGGGTGTGGGGGGAGCTCCAGTTGAACTCTGCAGACAACCATAAGCTAGAGCTGGGGTGCTCTGAGCACAGTGGGCACAGTGGAGGGATGAGGGGTAGGGTGTTGGGCTGGGTTTTCCCGCTCTGCTTTATTCACCTCACATGTGTCTTTTCTTTGGAACTATAATCCCGTTGGTTGACTTTAATAACCAATGAGAACATTTTTCAGGCTGTTTAACTTTATTAAAAGATTTAAATTTGATGATGAACATCGGCATGGTTGCTTCAAGCCCAGATAGAAGACTTGCTCAGCCATGGCTGTGTTCTTGACACCCACTGTCATCCCTACATGATAACCTCCCTCCCCACTGCCATATAGTCTGAGACTGTAAATAATCTAATTATTTCTTGTACTTTGGTAAATATGCCAGGAACACTGGTAGCTGTCTAAGACCCACAGAGAATATTAACTTGGTGCCTTTTTTTTTTTTTTTTTTTTTTTTTTTTTGAGAAGAATAGATAATAAGTTAGAGCAATCTCCTTGGACTGATTGAACCTCACACAGTCTCAGGGAGGCCAAGGGCTTTCCTCTGTATGCATCATTAGCTTCATATAGGATTGTTCAAGATCTGTGGTAAGAGGCACCGTGGGAGGGGAGGAAGGGGCTAGGAACAAGTTGCTCAGAGTCCTGAAAACCCTTGAGCTCATCAGGATGCCAGTTAATCTCTCAGTGTGCAGATGAAGCCCTAGGACTATGAGCAGGGTTCCTACCGTGATGACAGCCCCCCTGAGTAGATGAGAACTCGACATATTAGTGTCACAGTGTGGGGACTTGGGGAGGCCAGGCTTGCTGGGTCCTACCTCCAGATGTTGCTGTGTAGCCTGGTGGCTCTGGCCTCCCCATCCGGGTCTGTTGACAGCAGCAGATTCTGGAAGAATATTTGAGGCTAATTACAGAGCACATCGTGCTGTAGCTATCATTAGTATTAATTAGTTTCCAAAGGCAGAAATGCACTTTCCTCTATGGACTGTGCCCCGCTTGGCTAGCCCTAAGCTTGCGGGCACTATGCGTGGGCGCAGGAGACTTAGAGGCCACAGCCTACAGGGAAAGGCCAAGGTCTCAGCTCAGATCGAGCCCTCTTTTTGTGCTCTGCGGTCCTGGAGGACCGGATTTATCCATGTGCCGTGTTGCCAGCTTGAGGTCTGACTTACAGAAGTACAAGCAGATGCCCAAAGATGCCAACGGGCAGAACTCAAGAAAGCCGACTGCCCCCAGAGAGACAAGCCCTCTGCCAGAGAGCTGAGAAGTACTGAAAGCCCCAAGCGGCATCTTTAATTCATGCCCTGGCTGAGTTTGTATTGCTAAATTCAAATTAATGATCTCTATACCACAACCCAGAATCTGGCCAAGCGGCAGGAAGCATCCTTGGGCACCATCATAGGATGTCCTCTCTGTCTCAACACCCCAGGCAAGGAAGAGCGAGTATATCAACACCAACCACAATGATTAAAACCAGCAGAAGGGTTTTAGAAACAGCACATTTTGTGGCCACATCCAGGCCTGTGGTCTGGGACCCCTGGCTTTGCAGTGCTGCTGAGCCCTGTGGGATACAGGCTGAACTAGAGGCAACAGGGCCATATGTCTATCCAAGACAGAGCAGTGGAGAAGGGCTGTTTTTTCCCCCCATAATGGTAAGACAGCACAGAGCCAGGTGGGCATCTGCAGGGCCACAGTGTCCAAAGGGCCACCTGGAAGTCAAAGACTGATGTCATAGCCACTCAAAGGGGGCCAGTCCTTGAACGATGAGGAGCATGGGGAGAGGGATGACAGGAAGATATGGTGCCCACCCAATGGGGGGATTCTGCATTGGCGGCCTGTGCAGTGAGGGACTAGGGGCCCCTTGGGCCTGCCTCTTGCAGAGTACCAGGGGTTCCTGGAAGGAGGTGGGGCGTTTCTCAGGAGTGTCTGGACTGGACCCATCTGTGGGCCTCTGCCCAATGAAGAGCAGGTTCTGCCCATGGGGATCTTGTTCCATTTTGAACAGCTCATACTCTATATGTGGGAGCCTGATGCCCAGTGGTAGGCACCCATTGGTGGCTGTGACATCCCTCTCAGTACCTACTGACCAGACCCCTGGGCCTCCACAGCTACTTGGCTTGGAGAAGTTGAGTATGGCTGTAGTAACCTGGTCCATGGGGGTCACATGTAACCTCAAACATCAGCTCAGTACCACCATGGACCTGTGGGGATGGGGTGCCTCTGGAGCAGTGGCCGGCTGCAAACACGGTGAAGGTGGGCCGGTGGCAAGCAGGATGCGAGAAATGGTGGTAGTGTCCTTCCCAGGAGGGTTTGTGGTCATCAAAAGTGAAGAGCCAAGGGAGGAACAGCTCAGCAGGCCTCACAGCGCATGCTGACCCAGTGGCCAACCAGGTGCAGTGGCAGGGATGACGGGGGGGGGGGGGGGGGGGGGAGCACACGTGGGTGGTGCTCATCAGAGCAGGCAATGAGGCTGCAGGCCAGGCAGGGCCAAGTGTGGTGCTGCCAAAGTTGAAACAGAGAGGTCAGGCACTAGCAGAGCTAGGCTTGCCACTGGAATGACTCCCAGTGCAGGGCCCCATGATTGGCCAGGTGAGCCCCCCTTCCTGGTTGCTCGGTTCTCTTTGCCCTGCTATCCTCTAGCAGGTGGGCCTCCTTGATGTCCTTGGACTTAGAAGGAAAGGCACCCCCACCCCCAGGCCTCTGCACATGTCCTGAGGAAGTCTAATCAAGGCTTCAACTTATAAAGCAGACTCAAGACCTATTCTATCACCTCCCCATAGACACCCCTCCCTCCCTCCTTCCCTTCTGCATTAGGCTAGAAGTGGCAAAAACTTTCTAGGCAGCAGCCCTGAGCTCTCTGAACCCTAGGCTCCCATCAAACACACACTTATTGAATGAATGAGAAATGGGCTGGAGTTTAGGCGCGTCTTAGGTCCCTAGATTTATAAGAAGTCCTGCCTAGTTTGCCTTCTGGCTCACCACCATTGTCCCTTCACTTCTGTAGCTTTCTCACATGCTAGGGTCTGTGTTGAACCCCTCCTGCAACTCAAGGACAGTGAAACTCAAAGGCCAGGTGGCCTGCCACAGTTGTCCATGGTTGAGCACAGCCCTGCAGAACTTGTCCCAAAGCCTCACTGCAGTCAGCACATCCTCTGCAAGGGGGAGGGTCAAGGCCGCCATGGTTATTTTTGTTTTGAATATGTGATGTGTGTGTGTGTGGGGGGGGGGTTGTGGAGGGGCATGGAGGTGTGCTCCTGTGTTTGCAGACACATGTGGAGACTGGAGGTTGACAACGGGAGTCTCCCTCTTGCTACTCTCCACTGTATTCTATGAGGCAGAGTCTCTCAATTGAACCCAAGCTTGTCAATAGGACTCATCTTCCTAGCTAGCTAGCCCTGGGCTTCTCTTAGCTTTGCTTTCTGAATGCTGAAATTACAGGCAGGCTGACACACCCACCCAGCATTTTAGCTACATCTGGGGATCCAGATTCCAATCCTTGGCCTGGCTCTGCAATTGCATGAACCAGTAAGCTTCTCCCCAGCCCTGTACCACCCAGGCCTTTTATGAGATAAATTTCTTCTATGTAACCCAAGTGAACCTTGAACTTGCTTTTTACCTTGGACAGAACTTGAGCTCCTGATTCTCCTTCTTCTGTGTCACTAAAGTGCTGGGATTATGAGCATGTACCAGCCTGCCTAGCCTCCAGCATTATTGTAACAGACAAAACCAGTTGCGCTGGAATCCTGGGGTTTGCAGGACCCCTCTGCTGCCCCAGGGTGTGCACTGGTTTCCTCCTGCTTTGGATTGTTTGAAGTCATCCTAGATTCTGCTTTGCTAAGGAGACTGAAACCCAATAACAGCAAACAGACATGAAATCTAATTGGTCTACATTTCAGAGTGAAAACACTTAGTAGAACCAGAAAAGAACCAGGCACAGACTCCCATCTCCTTCCCTCTCTCCTCCTTTCCCTCTTCTCCTCCTGAAGTTGCTGCCTGAAGTTGACACAGAGTCCTCTTTGCAAATGTGAAGGCCTCGGAATCCCACTTCTCAGTGCTGACCTGAGAGCCGGCACTCAGCCCTGTTCCCGCTGTTCCTGAAGGGAAACTTGGGGACTGAGGCCCACGCAGAAAAGGCGGGGGGGGGGGGGTTCCTTTTGTTTGGATTGTCACACTTTCAAAGCTCTTCTATTAATATTTATTCCTGTGAGGAAGCTGAACTTCTATTTCTGTAACACATGACCCTATATCATGTTTTATTTCTGGACATTATTCTTATTATCATTATTATTTTGAGAGAGAGAGTCCTGCTATATAGCCAAGGCTCAGTTCAAACTCCAGGCCATCCTTTTTGCCTTAGCTTCCAAAGGGCTCAGATGACAGGCAAGCACTATTATGCCTAGCTGTTTCGGGGATTCTGACCTGGAGGACTGGAAGGCACTTTGAAACACTGGTAAATGGCGGCAGACTTGTTTGTGATGGAGGAAGCAATGGCAGTTAGCTGGAGTGTCAGTAATTGGGAGGCCGGCTGATAAGAGTTCCCTCTAATTTAGGCCTTTTAACCCACATTCTGAACTATGCTCACACTAATGTGTATTGACAGGACCAAATGCACAGCATTGAAATAGTCCCAGAGTGGCTCTTTCCTGCCACACACACAGAGACACACTCATGGCCTCACACGAGCATGATTGCCGTGCAGAGGGACATTGCAGGAGCTGGATGGTCATTTGGGGCAAGTGGTTTGGGGCATAGCAGAGCTTTGAAGGTGGTTGAGGGGATAGAAAAGGCATTTCCCACTCAGGGACAGTTAAAGGAAGTGACACAAAGCTCTTGTCTCCATCAAATGCCTCCAGGGTGTCCTCAACAGGGGCCAGAGGCCCATGTGTTAACAGACAAAGCCCCCAGCCTCACATTTGCCAACTTCATGCTGAAGTGAGCCTACTTCACCAGCCATTTCTCCTATGGCACGTACCAATCTCTAATTAAGCCCCAGAGGTGATGCCTGCCTGGATGACTGTGGTAGAGAATGGACTGATTGATTAATATTCTATATCCAGGCAATAAATTTGGGGATCAAATTGGTTTTAAATTAACTTCTAAAAGTGTTCGTGTTTACCATCTGGTTTGGGTCTCAGGCAAGGCTCAGGCTCCTGAGAGCAGGATGTAAGGTGCTGTTTGGGGGTTTGACTGTAGTATTTCCTTCTCTTAAACAATCTTCCTCCCTCCCCAAGAGGGGAGTTGCTTAGCAGACCTTTAATTTAATGTCTGCATCTGGTGCTGGTCTGCAATAACATGTTTCTATGTGTCTTGTTTTTCAGTCACTTTTCCAGCCTGTGTAGGCCACCAGGGCTGGCAGGGTGACAGGAAGGAAAGGAATAGTGGCCCCTGAACTCAGCCCAGGAAATAGGATGCTGTCGGCCCTCATGGTGTCCCTTGGAACAACTCACCTTGTATGTCTTCCTGCTCAGGATTAAGTCCTGAACATCATAGACAGTTGTCAAAAGGGATTGATTTTGAGGTCATTTGAAAAGAACCCCGAGGAGTTGGGCCGGGCAGTGGTAGCACACACCTTTAATCCCTGCACTCGGGAGGCAGAAGCAGGCAGATCTCCGTGAGTTTGATGGCAGTCTGGTCAATAGAGTGAGATCCAGGACAGCCAGAGCTACACAGAGAGACCCTGTCTTAAAAAGCGGAACCAAAAAAAGACGCTTCTCAGGAGAACCTTGACATGTTCCTTCTCTGCCTCCTAGATCCTAGGTTTTGGGGGCAGTTGGAGAGTGTAAGGTGGGCAGATGGGCATGGTCTAGCTCTCACCACTAATGATCCTTTGGAATTCTGGCAAGCAGTTGCTACCAGAGATCATAAATTGCCCCGTTTGGCTTTGCTTGAGTGTACAGTATACAGTAGGCGCTCAATATATGCTGCATGATGGGAGAGTGGCCCAAGGTTCAAATCTCACTTAGTAAAGATGGTGGTATTCCTCCCTCTTCTCAGTTTGTTTTTTTTTGTTCTTTATTGTTTTGTTGGTTTTTGAGACTGGCCTCAAACTCAAAGCAGTCTCCTTGCCTCTGATCCCAAAGTGCCAGGGTTACAGATGTGAGCTACTGTGCTCAACTTGACTATCAGGAAATAAATAAGGGGTTCACTGGCCAGCAGTTCCTAACTCAGAGTCCTAGCCCGCTTTCATCTCCATTTACAGTGAGCAGCAAGTCCCAGCATCACCATGTCCCTGTGTGTCACCCATGTCCTGATGTCAGTGTCCCAGACACTGGGAACATTGCACTTAACACTGCTGAGACCTGAGGATGAAGAAAGAGTCCCTGTTCTCATCTATCCTGTCACAGCTTTGCATCTTCAGGCCATTTTAGTGGGGTTGGCTTCCACTTACAGCCAATGCCTTTTATGTCTTCAATTTTTTTTTCTCAACGTTTTTTTCTGAGGAGGTGTTCTCAGGCATTACCAGCTACCAGACAGGGTCTCAGCACCAAGAAGTCCACCAGCCCCACCCTTTTATAGTATGGGGACAGTATGCTGGTTTCCTTCACAGATGAGTTCCGTGATGGTCACTTTGGAGTCTCATGGAGGGGCAGTTTGCTATAGCTATAGCCTGCTTACTCAGGGGAACAGCTCATAGACCACCAGAGCACATGGTAGAAGTGAGGACCGCAGGCCTCACCCGGACCCACATGTTCACAGAGGCCTGAACTCAGAGTCCTTTGTTTTCACTAGGTAATCCCAAAGCAGTGAGAGTGAGTACCCATGTCCAACGCCTCCTCTGTTCATTATACCACATCCTTAATGTCTGTGGAGTTTGATGCAGCACACACTGTAACATCAGCATATGTGCACACATGCATCAGTGGTTTATTCCCTGAGCCCCCTGGGCTCCTGAAGGATGTCATTAAGAGGGTACTCTCAGTCCATGTGCCAACATGATGCTGCCTTTAGCCAGATGCCAGACCCCATGTTGGCTGATGCCACAGACCTCTCCTGATGTAGTGCTTAGAGCCCAAGGGAGGAAATAACAGGCAGGCTCCCTAACAGCAGCATATGCTGGGTGTTGAGCGATGTGTAGAGTAGGGAGTGGACAGAAGGACCAGGTAAACTGGTCACCAAGGAGGGGAAATCAGCTGGAGCCATTGTGCCATGCAGGGACAGGTATGGGGTCTTGCAGAAATCATGAAGACCAAACCTAAAAGAGGCATGCTGAGACTGGGCTAGGGAGGGTGAATCATGTCATTCTCTACAAAATGCCATCTAGCCTTGCAAAAACTGAGAAGAGATAGCTCAAGCAGAAGTAATAGAAGGTGCTAATGTCCTGAGGTTAGCCGATCAGAGGTGAGGGCAGTGAGGAGAGCAGTGCAGAGACCCTTAGCAGGACCAGATTCTAAAGGACCTACTGGCCTGGACACCAGAACACACCCAGAGGGGCCCATATTCACCAGAACACTTTGCAGGGGCACTGGTAGCCAGTGGGACGGCAGTGCTGTCTCTCTGTCCATTCGGTGTGGACATCCCCAAGGAACAGCTCCTTGACTAGATGGGGTGCTGCCCCAGGCTGCTGTTGCATGTGACGCTGCAGGTGCAGCAGACTGAGTTCATTCATGCTAAAGCTCAGTGCGGCCAGGCAGTCACCTGGTACCTGGGAACTCAGCAGTTCATGCAGTGTCCCTGGCAGCCAAGCCCGGTCTAGGGGCAGCCATCCTGTACAGTCCTGGACAGCCTGGGTCTGGTTGAGGCGCCTGGCAATGTCAAGCAGGGAATGGTGGCTGTGGAAGACTATACCCACCTTGTGAAGATGGTAGTCAGCCTCAGTGGCACCCTGGGTGTTCCAGGAGGCCTGGCACAGACGGACTTTGCCCTTGATGAGCAGTGAGTGGGCAGGCTCCTGGCAGGAGGGGTCCCTGTAGTAGAACTGGTAGGCTCGGAAGAGATGGTTGGAATAGAAGATGTAGGAGCCGGTGAGGAATTCTGGTCCTGGGCGTACCTCACAGCTGCTGGGAGGAGATGGGTTTTGAACAGAGAAATGAAAACCTACCTGGGTGTCTCCTTCCCTCTGAATGGGGCTCCCATGTCTCCAGCCTCTTTCACTCAGGCCTGGGCCCTGTAACCTATTTCCCCAGGTAGGGGCCTTCTCAATCTTGTGATCTTCATTAAAGCTCTCCAGTTCTCCTTCTGGTCAACCTCATGGTCCTAACTGGACTGTTGCCACCATCTACCACTCAGTGCCTCTTCCTCATTGAGTTCCAGGGGTGACTCGTTCTGTCCTGGACTTCTTATTGAATGAAGTTGGGTAGAAGGAGCTTAGGGGACCTCTTTCAAGGGTCTCCCCTTCAGTGAGCTGCTCCCTTTCCCTGGTTTACTCATACACTAGTAAAGGGTTTCCATAAAGGGGTTGGACAATACATACTTTGTGGGTTGAAGGCAGATCAGGGTTCTGTTGCAGCCACTCAGCATTGCCATCAGGGAAAATGACAGCTCCCTAGCAAGACTAGGGAGTTAGCTCAGAGGGTAAAGTGTTTACCACACAAGTATGATGCCCTTTGAGTGTGATCTCCAGTATCCAAACAATAAAAAGTAGTTGTGGTATGTGCCTGTAATCCTGGCTCTGGGGAGGTAGAGACAGGAGGATCTCTAAGGATTGATGGAGATTCCCAGGTCACAGTGAGAAACTCTACCTTAAAAAACTGAGGTGGAAAACAATTGAGGAATTGTGGAAGACACCTACATCTACCTGTGTATACACACACACACACACACACACACACACACACACATGCACACTCACATGCACACGCACGCATGCACATGCATGCACGCGCATACATGCACACATGCATGCATGTGCATGCATAGAGGTGGTCAGTTGACCTAGCCTCCAGGATCTAGTCTGTTAGCAATGTAAACAGGTCCAGAGGCTGTACAGAAGGGAAAGGAGTGGCTCCTGGCCCCACAGCCATGGCCAATGGTAGTAGATCCCTGTTGAGGGCTCACTGTGGTGTGTGGTGTGTGGTGAAGGATGCCCTCATTCCCTCTCGCCCACCTGGATTGCCAGCTTAACATGTATTCTGTTCTTAGGTGGCTCTCATCCAAGCAGAAAGAGCGCCTTTTCTTCTTCAGACTTTCTGCTAACATGAAGGAGAAAGCCTTGGCTGAGAGCTAATGAGTCTTAAGCCTCAGCTCCCATTTCTCCCAGAGAGAGCA
This sequence comes from Onychomys torridus, assembly GCF_903995425.1. Classification (NCBI taxonomy): domain Eukaryota; kingdom Metazoa; phylum Chordata; class Mammalia; order Rodentia; family Cricetidae; genus Onychomys; species Onychomys torridus. Next base: position 132,453,682 of record NC_050446.1, read on the forward strand.
GACGCTGAGCCTGAGATGGGTCATGAATCTAGAGAGAACCCAATTATGTGGTTTTGTTCCACTGAGTCTCTTCACAGTTACTTCTTATTTATGGCAGTGGCTGTTCTCTGCATCCAGAGGTATGTTAGGCATCTTTAAAAAATAATTATATTACACTATAAATGTGTGCTGTTTACTGTATGCCAATTATACCCCAATAAGGCTGTAAAAATGCATGAATGTGTTTAAGTAAATACAAGTAAGTTTGTCTGAAGAAAAACAGCAAGTGGCTAATAGGCCAGGCCACAGCTACAGTGAGGAAAGAAAGGCGGCCTGCACACCTGAAGATCTCAGACGGGGCCTGCAGGACAAAATGACTTTCCTAAGGAGTGCAGAGTGTTGTCTCACGGTCCCAGACTACTGACCCTTTTCTACACTCCTCTCAGAAAGCAACAAGTACAGTGGGAACTTTCTAGGAAGAAAGTTCTGGAAGTGTCTTAAAATTGCTCCAGAGTGTTGTTGCTGGAGGCAGGAGCAGCAGAGCTCAGCATCCCCCTCTGTGCACTCAGTGACCTTGCCAGGAGCTGCCTAGGTTCCCGTTGGACTGAGTGAAGTAGGTCTGCAGCCCCAGAGCCTGGGAAAAGTGCTAGAAGCAATTTTGAAAACTTGCGCCCTGCCCCCTCCCGGCACCCAAAGCGCTAGCAGATGTTTGGCAAGCAGATTTCTCTCTATGAGCTCAGGAGGCATGTGGAGGACATGGAAAGTTCAGTCTTTGACCCCAGAATGGAATGGGCTGAGGAGAGACCTGAGGGGCTAAGTGAGGGAAATCACAGCTCCCCTTCAGCTCCCACTCTGGGAGGAAGAGTAACCTGATAGCTGCCAAGGATGAGGGGCGCAGAGCAACCCCTGCAATAAGATGCGTGTGCCTGCAAGGTTTGGAGAGCTGGATGGGAACTCAAACTCTGGCTGGCTGGTCACTTCTTGTCTTCTTTGTACCAGTTGTGCCTTCCTGTGGATCTCAGAATGGGAACTTCTCTCAACCAGATGTCACCATCTCCAGGAACTTGCCAGAACGTATATTGCTTTGTAGCGCAGTTCAGTACCATGCCAAATCCACATTACACACTTCCCTGTTTGCCTATTTAGCCTGTGTCCTACTGTGCACCCTATGCACCAGCTCACAAGAGGGAAGCCTGAGTGTCTGTGTCATGGGTTTCCACGTGTGTATCATTCAGCTTAACCATGTATGTTGGACATGATGCTTGACAGTTCCCTGCTCCAGACGCCACCTCCAGAGGGGAGAAAGCAAGCCCTGAGTTTGGCAAGCAGCCTCTGGGGAACTGGGATCATTGTCCCAACTTCATAGAGGTTGATGCTGGGACTCTGAGGGAGACATCTCCCAGCCCATCAGTGCATGGTTGGGAGCTTAGGGAAGTCTTACCCAGTGGAGATCCAGGGCCCACTGATGTGTGGGGGCAGGGCAATAGTGATGGGCATATCATTAAGCACTGGCTGCTGACATTGGGGCTCCCAGTGTAGATGGCCATCTCTTATAATCCCAGCTGTTTCTATGATGTTAGCTACAAAGGAGAAAGAACCCAGTCAGAGATCCACAGGCTTCATGCATACTGCCTGGTCTACCTGCTCTCCCCATGCCAGGGGCTCAGGCAGGCTACACAGCTCATCCCAGACCCCAGAACACCCAGATGCTTGTTGACTGCATACAGCAGACTTGCCACTGTCCCTCCTCTGTACATGGGCACATACCAGAGCCTAGCATACAGTTAGCACTCAACCAATTTTCACTGAGTGCATGGTGGATGTCTAGAGCCTGAGCCCTGAGCCGGAGACCAGCCACATAGATCACATCCTGCCTGGCCCTCTTCCCTAAGCCCAGGATAGGATGGCAAGGGCGTGGGACAGCTCCCTTCAGCTCTCAGCTGCTGCTCAGATTGAGTAGCAAAATTTTCAGCTGCTAAGAAACTGTAATCCCATCAGAGCTGTTACCCCACTCAGAAGGACAGCGGACATAGCCCAGACCGCAGGATGCTAGTGTGAACAGCGTCCAAGTTTTACAGCAGTGACTATCCTCATGGTGGCTCCTGATCCTGGCTGCTAGCCACTGCTTCAGGCTTGCCAACCCAGCCCTTCCCACTGAGCTTGGGGCCGAAGTGGGTCAGGAGGGGCTCAGAGAGCTCTGGCCAGCCAGGGCCTCCAGGGAAGACTATGGATGGAGTGGAGAAACTCTCCCACGGCATATTCCCATCCCTTCCCCACTGCCTGATCACAGGTTCCCACTGGGCTTGAGTGGAGGCCACGGGAACTCTACTTTGCCTTTTGGAGCTCTATCTGGTACACACTCAGACCCCAAGCTCTCTATGCCCAGCATTCTCTCAGGAAAACTTACATTCCTGGGATCCAGAGTCACATCCAGAGTCCCTGTGGACTCTGTGACAAGATGAGTGGTGTAGCTGGTGATGATGGTGTCATCAGTCAAGTAAGAGACACAAATGTCTTTATAGTATATCCTGCAATCTTTGCAGCCACCCCTAGGAGTTGGTTGTGGCTTGGTGACTCAGCTCCATGGGTTTGTGGCATTCATCAAGAAAAGCATGAGCTAGCTAGCGCCTAGGGTGCCCAGATTCTGACTGTTGCTCCTTTGGGTCACCACCAAGGACAATGGGAGCTGATTTGAAGACACAGAGTGTATGTGGACATACATGTATAGGACACACATGTGAAGAGTGAGTGAGTGAAGACCTGAATGTGGCCCTTGGACCGATTGATTGGTCAATGGATCTGTTGATTATGGTCAGACAAGTAGGAGAAAAAGAATCCAATACCTAACCAGGGCAAGGAGTCTTACCATGGACACACTGTCACTGGGGAAGCAAGGCTGATGGAAAACTTGCAAGTTAGAAGGTGAGTTTTTCAGAATTAATCTGGCACAATGTCAGTAAGACAAAGAAACATGAGCCAGGTCTCTGTGGTGGGTACATGGATATCCACATTGAGCCCACGCATTCTGAACTGAGACAGCTCTCCTAAGCTGTCAACCTGAACACATTCTGGTGTTTCTGAGCCACTGTTGTGGTCCAAAGCTGCTGGATTCTCTGGATTCAATTTTGCAGGTTAATTTGAACATCACCGGTGTCGATGAAACCTGCCGCAGAGTGTTGATTTGGTGAGCAGATGGAACAAAGAAGAAGCACGAGGGGTCAACCTTATTTGCCTGGTTGGGAAATGAAGCTTACATTTCACAGGGAAATAGCACACGGGCTCTGAAAACTAGAGTGCTGTTGTCATCTCCATTAATCTCTGGTTCTTGAAGAGATGTTCTCTCTGTTGGGAAGGAAGCCATCATTTTGTTCCATGCCCCCTCCCTGAAGGCACCGAGAAGAGATGTCATGCTCTGTCATGAAGGCTCAGATGTTACTTCCCCCTAAGTGTGTGATCGTTTATGTTGTTTTTCTGTGAGAAATTAGGATTTAATTATGTTAGGAGACTGTGAGATACAGTCAGGCCTCTTTGTCTTCAGAACACGAACACACACACAGAGCCCAGCACGGTGGAGACTGTCTTAAAGAAGCCCCAAGGCCCAGCCCTGCTGCCTTCCCATAGCCTCAATGTAAAGGTTGTTTAAAGAAAAAATCAACAGCCAACTCAACTTAATAGTTACAAATAGTCTCATGATGTTGCCCCTTACTGCTTTGGGACAGACCTCCATTTTCTTTTCTTTCTTCTCCCCACTTTTTTTCTCTCCCCCCAGGAAAGTCTTAACTAGATGAACCACTGCTGGCAGATGGGGCCATGGCTGGGTCATACAACTCTTTGCAGGGACCTGAATGCAAAGACCAAATTGATTTTTATCAACCATGGATTTTTAATTAACAGTGCTGTCCACTTTACTGCCGTTCAGTATTTACTGTTTACCCACTAATTAAAAATTATGCTGCTTTTGCACTCATAAGAGTGGGGACATTTGAAATTAGATAGCATCGTTCAAATTACCTGCAGAATTAAATTTAGAGTACCCAACTGCTCATACCAGGCTCCCAGAGCTGAAAATATGATCTGCCGTGGCCCGATGTGTTAGCAGGAGTTAGAACGCCAGGGACAGGCCACTTGCACAAACACCATATGGGGCATGTTTGTGGCCTTGGGGAGCATGGATGCTTGCTGAGTCCCAGCTGTGGGATTCTAGAGAGACACTAGGGGTCCCACATCTACAGAGCCAGTGCCTTGGGAGTGCCCTGTGTCGTGCTGTGGCACTCCACAGCCCTGGGAGACATGGCATCCTCTGCCTGGCCATTGCTGGGGAGAGCCAGTTGCTGTCTGCATGGCCATCTGGAGTTCAGGGCCATCCACATCCTACAGCTGAGGAATCAGAGACTCAGGGGTAGAGGGCTATGCTACTTTCACTCCCAGGGTGTTGTCTACTTAAGAACCTGTTTGTTTGTGGTGCCAAGAACTGAACGTAGCACCAACTCACATGTGCCAGGCAAGGGCTCCACTTGAGCTATATCTCTAGCCTATTTGTATGGATTTTTGCGGGGTAGGATCTTCCCCTGGAGCCTAGGCTAACCTGGGACTCACAGTCTTCCTTCTTCTGCCTCCCAAGTGTTGGGTAAGTAGATGTGTGTTTGAGAGCCAGCTCTTAGGGGTGTGTGTGTGTGTGTACGTGTACATGTGTATGTGCACATATGTGGGCGTACATATGGAAGACAGAGGGCACCTTGGCTGTAATTCTTTAGGCATTGTTTATTTTTTTTTCATGGAAAGTCACCAAGCTTGGAAGTCACCAAGTAGCTAGGCACTCTTTATAAAAACATGGGTGCTAAGGAATTAGACAACCTTTAAAGATGTAGTAAAACATATCTAATACAATAATCAGGATTAGGTACAGTGGCATTTATAGTTCTTATCACAAGTTCAAGGCCAGCCTGGACTACATAATGAGACTCTGTCTCCACAAACAAACAAAACCCACTCATCCTACCCAAAGTTTATCACTTTAGGCATTTTTAAGTCCACCATTTAGTGGCATTTAGAATAATCACAATACCAGGTTGCTATAATCTCCAGTTCCAGAACATTCAGTCACCATGTAAGGAAGCCTGCAGTCGACATCTGTCACTCCCCTTTGCTTAGCCTGCAACCACCAATCTCTCTGTTACTGTGGGTGGGCTCATCCTTGTATTTCCTATGGATGGAACCCACTGTGCTTGCCTGTTTCTTACCAGCACCATCCCTAGGATGGCAAGGTCGCTGTGCAGATGTGCAGTGGAGGCCTGGAAAGCCTGCATGCCCAGTCCTGGGACTGCGATCCTTTCTAGTTGGCAGGTAGGATGAGAGATGATGGTGGTGGTAATGATGATGGTGATGATGATGGTTATTGAGACTATGGGGGTCCAGCCCCTCGATAGTCCCCTCCCAGGGTCCAGGAAGAATCTACAACCAGCTGATAATTAATTTTTGATGAAAAGAAATGAATCTATCTACACGAAATTTCTTAGTCCATATACTTTATTATTCTGTGTCAGTTACAAGCTTCTATTCTGCTCTCATATTTAGCTCCTTTCACGCCTGATTTCTCTCTACACTTATCTGCAGTCCCCTCTAGGTTCTAATTCCTTCATCTAGTTCTGCCCCTTCTAGGTTCTCATCCATCTTGTTCTTTCCCATATCATCTCCTCTCCCATCTCCTTTTCTCTCCTCATCTCAGTTTGTTCCTCTCAAGTTCTTACCCATCTAGTTCTTCCATTCTCTTTTCTCTTCTCTGTCCCCCAGTGCCCTGGAAGTCCTGGTGTATATACACTTACAAGCAGTATTCCCTTGGCAGTGCAAAGCCAGGCTTCCAGGGTCAAATGGAGGGGTGATAAGAATCACATAGAGGGGCAGTAACTGTTAATTATCATTTGCAACCCTAAAGGGAAGTGACCAATGGGGAAATGAATTAACTAAAAGCTAAATTCGGGTGATAACTAAGAAGAGGGAACTTACATGCTCAACTATAGTCTTAAATGTGATTGGTAGAAAATGTTAAGAATCTATAAGTTGCTAGGTCAATGGGAGAAAATAAAACTGCCTTCTTTTTTCCTGTGGCTCCTATCTGTCCAAGCTATCTGCTGTTTTTCTTCAGGGTGGGGGACAGTATGCTCAGTCATTAGGCAACCTGTGTACAGCTAGATGCCTCTGGTGATTGTTAAAGGGAGATCTGGAACTAGAGGTAAGGTTTGGGAAAGGAGGAAGTAAAGCTTAATTGGCACATCCACCAGGCCTTCTCAAACAGGTAGTCTGGATGCTTAAGTCTGTTCTTAGAGAGCACAGAAACATTTCTGATAAGGTACTTTCCTCTGTCTGGGGATGGACCTGGCCGGATGCTGCCAATGATGATAATTACAAGGAGGCTTGAACTGGGCTTCTGGCTGAGCATAGCTGTCAGTGCAGAAGGTTATCTAAATATTCCTAGAAGTGGTTAGGTAAGGAGTTAAAGGTCTATAAAGTTAGTAAGGCTGTAAGAAAGGAAGGTCCAAGCTAGATTGTGTAAGCTTGGTGTTTCTGTGGAGGAGGAGGAGGAGGAAAAAGAGAAGGAGGAGGGGGGGGAGACAGGAAGTTGGCTTGAGTTCACTAGCCAGTCAGTCTAGTAAAATTTTAGTGAGCTCTAGATTCAGTGAGAGACCACTTCTCAAGGGAATAAAGTAGAGAGCCATTGACAAAGAGCTGCCATCCTGCTTTTCATGAGTATGGATGCATGCAGTTGTACATAGATATCTGCAGACATGCATATCCAACATGCATGTCACATACACACACACACACACACACACACACACACACACACACACAGAGAGAGAAAGAGAGAGAGAGAGAGAGAGAGAGAGAGAGAGAGAGAGATGCAGGCTCTAGATTTATAAGGCTGTCCAAGAGGGTTAAACTTCCTTCTTGGAGAAGCTGATACCAGTTACTCAGAGCTACCACGATCCTGAGTGTCTCCAAGGAAGAGGACATACAATGGCCCCTAACTTCCCAGGCTTCCCCAATGTCCTTGTCCGTTCATCCAAGCTTCCCTCCTAGCCCATGAGGCATATACACTCCCCTTTTTCCTGTCACCCACCAGATCCCACAAGGCCACTCTCAGAGTGTTCCCAAAGACAAAGGGTTGCCATGTGCCCTCTTCTTTCACCTGCTCTGATGCTGGCCCACAGGCTGGCACTGTGACTTCCCCTCCCCTCCACATCTTCTGGAAGAACCATCTCTGGCACGGCCCTCTGCTCTCCACTTCTACTCAGCCGTCCATACCAGCAGTTAGTTATCTGCTTTCTATTTATTTTTGTGTTTGGATTTTTCATTTTGGAAAAAATGTTGCAGAAGGAGTAGGATCCTGGTATACCCTCTGGCTAGTTACTTTGAAGGTTGTCATCTACTCAGACACCCAACAAAGATCAAAGCCAGGAAGCAGAATGTGGTCAGCAGCTTGTCCAAGGTCCATTCACTGTCTTGTTTGTGGCTAGGGCCCAGGAATGTAATTGCCACATCTTCTACATGTGTTTGGTTTTTAATCTTTCCCAACCTTGACACTTTGGGAGAATACTGGCCAGTTTTTCATATGTTCCCTTTGTCTGGGACTAGAGTTTCCTATGATTGAGTTTGACCCGTAACGAATGACTTTAGTTGACTCTGTTGGGAGGCTCCGAGCTAGTCACTTTGCAGTTTGGAACTTCGTTACTATGCCTGCCAGGTTTCCCCACTGTCAGCCATGGCTAAGATAAGGATGTTGTCTTGGTGGTTACTAGTGGCCTCAAGGCCACTGGAGGTCGTCATGGAGACCTGGGAACAAGCTTGCTTTTGTTATCCATTGACTCTTGGTGACTCTTGCTTTCCACAGTATGAACTTCCCTGTGTGTTTCCTGATGTCCTCCTGGAGGCCATCACTTTAAGTTTATGAACTGGCTTGTGCTGTAAGGAACTGTCTCTTCTCCAAATATCAGTGTTGGCTGCTCATACCTGCCCCTGGATAGGGTCTTTAGTTTTCAGGCTGTAGGCCATTATTATCAGTGTTTTGCTCCCCAGATTCCCACTGATTTGGACATTGAGGGCACCTGAAGTTCATCTCAAACATTTTCTCCACATGCCCTTGTCAGGTTTTGTATTTTTTTCCCCAGGTGGCAAAAGATCTTTTGGATTCACTTTGAATTTTCTTAGACTCAGCCTAGAGTCAGCCCCTCTGTTCTTTTAATGAAAATCTGTAGACATCAGGACTCTCGGACTGGGTGTTCACTGTTGGTGAGAACCACTATGGATGCAGTGCTTCTCCCTCTCTCTCCCCTGCCTTTTCTTCCCCTCTCTCCCCTCCTCCTTTCCCTTTCCCTTTCCACTTGCTTCCTTCTTCCTTCTCTCATTTCTTCCACTGACCCACTTTGTTCTTTCCCTCCCTCCTTCCCTGCCTCCCTCCCTCCCACAGTGTCTCTATACTAGTCCACTTGCCCCACCAGGACCAGGTTCTCTTGCTGTTCATGTCCCTTCCAGTGCAATGCCTAGTTTATGCCCTAAAAATAATCCCGGAAAGTTCTTAGAACAACACTCCCCAAGTTCTCCTTCCCATGACTCCTCTTAGTTAAACGCAGGGGTGACTGCTACTCCCTGTGAGCATCACCCCATTGCCTTGGAGACACCTCTTCCTCCTCTCAGGAAGTGGCTGTAGGGTCAGGCTGGAGGTAGATTTGCAGCTGTTGGGATTTTTGAGGCTGGTGGGAAAGGGCAGACCATAATGGCATTCCCAGGATCTGAGGCCCAGGCGGGTGGAGAGCAAAGAGAGGCAGCTGGACGGAGATGACATGAGAACATTGGATCAGGCCAAGGCTGGATCCAGGCTCCAAGTCTAATGCCCACTGCTTGCATTGGAGCCTGCTGTACCCAGGGATATGCCCTAGCTTAACCGGCCTCCAGTCTGAAGTCAGCCTCTCTCAGTTAAGGTCCTGTACTCTACTGAATGGTTCAATAGAAATGCTTGTACACCATACATACAAGATCACCAATACAACATCATGGATACCTAATGCCTTCTAAGAGCCACAGGCAAAAAGCTAAAAAAGAAATAGGTGAAATTAATTTTAACATCTTTTACCCAGGCCCAACATTACATACAAATGATGAAGGAGATATTAGATGTGCACCCCTTATATAGATTTCACAGCATGATTTCAAAGTTGGGTGGTGTTCATGATTAACAACTCCATTCAATTTAGGTTGACCACATTTCAGTGATGGGTAGGCTGCTGCATAGGACAGAACCCCATAGATCATGGGTCAGCTTTGGGCAACAGGAGGTCCAATGAATGGGGTCTAGTCTCTTATTCAGACTTTGGCCCAGCAGCCCACCCACCCTATGCTCTGTGCATAAATCGGACTTTGTTCCTCCATCCCTTCTTTCCTCCCTCTCTCCATCCCTTCCTTTCTTTCATGTGGTTCTTTTTTTTTTTTTTTAAGGCAGGGTCTCACGTATCTCAGGCTGACCCTGAACACACTGTGTAGTCAAGGATGACCTTGGACTGCTAATCCTCCTGACTCCACCTCCTAAGTGCTGATTTGCTTTAAAAAATGTACTTGATTAAAAAGGAAACTAACAGAGAGTCAGAACATCTCTGGTTTCTTTCAAACTCAGTCTGAAGTAATTCACCTGGAATGCTCAGACTTGGAAGCTTGCGCACATTTTAAATAAAAGTGTCAACAACAGGTCCCACCCAAACAATAAGCTCTTGATTAGAGGAAGCCTGCCTGTGCACATTGGGATGTGCTGGCAGATGATGCTCAGAAAGCTCCAGAAACTGTCTGTTAGAGGGACGGCCCTCAGCAGGGCCATGAAAAACATGTGCTTTGGGATGAGATCACCACACACAGGCATGAAGAGAGTCCAGCGGATCTCCCTGGAGAAGGTCTCAAGATTGGTATGCAATGACAACTCCAACAGATCACAGAAGAACGAAGATAAAATCAGAGCCCCCTGAGCCTGCAGGCCCCTCTGCCGTGTTTGGCTGGCTTCGGCCACCTCACATGTCTCTCATTTGGCCATAATCTTAGAGCCTTGTTATCCATCAAATACAAGGCCTTTGTGCTTAGGGAGTGTGTGTGTGTGTGTGTGTGTGTGTGTGTGTGTGTGTGTACATTTCAACCCTGGGAAACTCAGAAATAGTATGTTCTAGAATGAGCATGTCTCACGTCCCCCTCCTGGCTATTTATCAGGCCTTTTGGAATGTGTCCTTTTTTGCTGGGTGACCTCAGAATGGCGGTTGCCCTGAGGACCTCGGGAGGAATGGAACACCTGCAACAATGGATTCCCAGAGGCATGGGGGTGGGGGGTGGCGGCGTTCAGATGAAGGCCCATGTGGGAAGGCTAGCAAGGGGACAGCATGACTCCTCAGTGTCCTTCCGGCTTTCCATGCACCCCAGAACTCAGACATCAGGGATGAAGTTTGGCCTGGCCATTGGCGCTGCTCTGTAGCCATGAACTCCTCTGCGTGGGAAGCCCTTTGTCAAGGGGAGATGTTTGCCGTTGGGACATCTTTCCTGTGTTTAGCATTTCCTGCTAAGGAAAGAGGAAGCTCATGGCTCCTGGGAAGGGAAAGGAATGAGGGGCTTAGGGAGACAAGATTTGGCCCACTCAGCTTGCCCATCCGCCAGGTTTTTCTGTTTGTTTGTTTAAGAATGTTCCAGTACAAAAACTTCCCATCAAAATTCTCCCTTGGCCCCATGGTAATGCTAATTACTCTGCTCTGGGCTGGGGCTTTCCCCCAGATGAAAACTGGAAAATTCTAGCCAGAGCCCAGCTGTTTCAAAATAGCCCAGGCATCAGGGTGATTGATGGAAGCTTTTTCCTTTCCACCCAGATGTGGAGTCTAGCAGACAAGGCCTCGTCAGCCTGGCTTCCTCTGCCTCATCAGTGCCACATTCTCTAGGTAGGTCTTTAGACATCTATAATCCATGCTGCCCCAAACCAGCTTTCAGCATGGACATAGAGGAGGGCAGTTAGAAATGCTTCTGAGTGCTTTGTGTTCTGGATGGCTGATGGACACGGTCTCTTCCCTGGGGGTGTAGCTCTGAAACAGTGTTTGCTGAACAGATCTATGTGTAGAAGTCTTCATCACACCAACACATCCTTGTTGGATTTCTTGGCAGAAGACCCAAGTTTCATTGTTCTGTAGAAAAGGAATTTGGCACGAGTGTCACAAGGTTGTGGTGTATTCAATAAGAAATAAGACATCTATCTGAGTGAATGGTGGTGAAGGCTTCCAATGAACCATGAATGAGTGCTTGAGAAGGAACCTTGGACAAGCATCTCTAAGATCTAAGTTCTTCTTAAAGACTCGGGAACTTGGTGGCCATCTGGTTTTCTCCTAAAGGACCAAGAACCTTCTCATCTACCAGAAATATCTAGAAGGTTGGAGGTCTTTACGAGAACATAAAGATTGGAGATCTTCATGAGGCATCTTGGGTTCTGAGAGCTCTAAAAGACATAGGGGGTGTTAGGGAGGCACCCCAGCATTGGGGGAGACATACCACAGGCTGGGATGTTCTTGGGAGTCCCCACAAGGGGGACCTCTTGAGCTTCAGTTGGGGTGGTTGGGAGTCTGGGTAGAAACCCAGAACTCGCCTCTTCCAGAGTTGGCCTCCAGCCGAGGTCCATAGACCTCCCTCCATCCCTTCCTCTCAGACATTGGGTAAGACCGTGGAAGCCCAGCTTTGGGGTTCATTCTCTCTCCCACCCTAAAGGTCATCATGTTGGGTCGCACTGAAGACATATTTTGAGATTGAAGGGGAAGGTTAATGGGGTTACCCAGCCTGGTCTCCCTTCAAGCACATGGACAACTCAGAACAAAAGCCTCAAATGGAACAAGAAAGGACACCAGGAAGTTCCATAAACAGTAATACAAAACATCTTCCTACCTGAATCTTCCCCCAAAGATGCAGTGGGGAGGTGGGGGGCACGCTTTGGGTCAGGAGAAACAGAGATTTTTAAATGCAAGAAAATTATGATGATTCTAACAAATCAAATTTTCATGCATTGTGTTGAGATTAAGTTCATGGTCTCTTTCACAGATTCAAAATAAAGAATATCCCTAGAGTATGAATTTGTGGGAAAACCTACATCATGCTTGAAAAACCCATTTTGTTAGGAGTCACCAGATTTTTAAGAGAAATAGTAATATTTAATTGTGGTATTATTTTACCATCTAGAAAATTAATATGCTTTTCAATTTCAAGAGAGTGTCTGAACCTTGTTTTTTTATTCTATTGTTCTACAAATAGAATCCTAAAAGCACAAATATTGGCTTAAATGTTGCGGTCATGGTACTGGGAAATACATTGGCTTCCTAAATATTCAGTAAACAGACCTTCCACTCTTGCCTTCTCTGTGACCCTGGATGATTGCCATCCTGGAGAAGAGGATCATGGTTGGCTACATCATTCAATGATTAGATAACCATGGTGCATTGGTAAGTAATCGGATAGAGAATGGCTGGTATTACAACAAAATGGTGCATGTTTCTAGAAAGCTCTTCTTTGCACGGCCCAGGTTGAGTTACCTACTCTGTCTGCTACCATTTTATGGATCAGAAAACAGAGTCTGATGAGCTCTGACTTCCCTCATGTAAATGCCAATAGAAAGGCCCTGACTCAAATCCAGGCCACTGGGAAGCACAACTTCTTCTCACTTGTGCTGGCTGCCCATGGTCTTCACTTGGCATTGGTTCAGTTCCTATTGTGTGTGTGTATGTCTACAAAGTTGTGATTTAGGGTTCCCTAAATGGTGGCAGACCATTGTCTGGGAGCATTTTGTCTGGTACATGTCCAGTTCGCCAAAGGGAGGTAGGGAAGGGAGTTTGCGGGTCCGAATTCAGTGACTGCCTGTTCCTTCAGGCTCTTACATAAATGGAAACAGCTTGACAGATGGAGGACCAGGTAATGGGCTCTCTGGGCAGAGCTGTGAAGGTGGCAGGAAGGTGTGAAGAACACAGGAATGGAGAGGACAGTGTAATTAGTCCTGAGCTGGGCACAGCTCTGAACGTTGTCATGGGGAGGGTACAGAGACAAGGGACTGCTGGGGGCCCAGACTCTGGAGTGTTTCTGAGCAGAGGAGCTACAGTAGGGAAGATCACTGTGTTCCCAAACATATTGTGTTCTAAAGGACATTGTGCCCATGGTGAGTGTGCATGTGTGCGTGTGTGTGTGTGTGTGTGTGTGTGTGTGTGTGTGTGTGTGCACATGCCTATGACTCCAGGGGACCAGGATGGACATTGTACATTTGATTACTTTCTTGTCTATTTTGACTCCATTCAATAAGTGCCACATCCAGCCTGGGGTGGTGTTAGGACGAAGTGAAGGTGGAGACTAATAGATTATTTTTAAAAATAAGTTAAGTGAAAATGAGTTCTTTGATTGGAAGAGAAAAGTTGATTCACTTTTAGGGCAGCAATAATCAGAAAAGATCAAACTGGCTTGATGGTCCACAGTCCCAGGTGGTTAGAGACCAAGGCTTGGAGGCCCCTGTTGCTTGTGTTACAGATGACGTGGTCTATCTGTCGGGGTCCAGGCTATCACAGGACAGAGAAGCAGAGGCAGCAGGGAGGAAAACAAACCAAGGAATGGGGGGTGCACGTGGGCCCTTAGCCAGGGAACATGGGGTGCTGTTCCTCAGATGACCTGGGGACAAGTTCTGTTTTGGGGATGTGCTATTTGAGAAGGCACCATGACACACACAGGTAAGAACAGTGTGGGGAAGCAACTGGAGACATCATCCCTGGGCTGAAAACTCTGAAGGGAGGTGAGATAATCAAGAAAGGGCAGACGTGAAGAGAAAGTGCTTTGGTAGGTAGGACTGCACATGACACAAAGCCTGATTGGAAAATCTTCTAGTCTTACTGTCCCATATCTGAAAGGTGAGGGCTGAGATGTCCTGGGAGACAGAGAAGTAAGGCCAGAGCAGAGGCACATGAAAGAAACATTGTGTTCTGTGACTTGTCATTTTCACTGAAGTTATTTTATGCCCTATATCAGAGACAATCAGAAAATATAGAAAAAATGGCATGTGGGCCTGGTCCCCACCAGCGCCTGTCGTGGGGTGTTGGGGAGCCCTGTCTCTGCAGTGATGCTCTTGGAAAGTAGGACATTTGCTTTCATTGAATGAACAGATCTTTCTAGTCTTTCCTCTTTTGTATACATGTAAAAAACTAATAAATTTTTTTTTTTTACAAAATGGATCATCCTGAAATCTACTGTTTTAATCTAATAATAGATTTTAGAGATCTTTACAGAATTTTTTTTAATTTTAATTTTTTAAGATTTATTTTTGGCTAGAGGGACTAATGCGTATTTGTTTATGGTCTGTAGGGGGAGAATCTGAGATAATGAAGTAGCAGAAATGGGAGGAGTAACTGAGGGAAGCAGGGACCCTCATCAAGAAGAACCCTATAAAATGAACTGAACTCTCAAACAAAAGCAATATGTGCTTTGCAGTCGCATTGCAAACCTATGAAATAGGTTTAAAGGGAACCGCGTGTGTTGTGCCTTTCCCTGAAGCCCCAATGGCTTCGTGCACAGTGAATCATGTTCATGGTTTCTCATTCATCCTCTCAGGAAACAGCTCTCTGCCTATCCTTGCCTATATATATGTATGTGTTTTTTTATTTGGCTATTAAAATATTTTTATGCATGCAATCTTTTCATACACATCGTTCTACCCTTTGCTTTTTATACTTAAATTATCAGAGACAGCTTTTCATTTTAGACTTATCTCTTCATGGAAAAGGCAAAATTGTAACATCTGGATGAATCATGATTTAATGAACTGTTCCTCTGTTCATGGCTGTTAGACTGTGAGCCATTCCTACCCCTGACTCTTGCTTTTTTTTTTTTTTTTCTCCTATTATGAAGAACAATACATTGGATAGCCTTTTCAGTGTTTCTCGGTGTGAAGTCTGTGTATGTCATTATTCTCCTCCTCACAAAGAAGCTGTATATGCAATGAACATTAATGAGTGTGGCCCCGTTGGCCTCTAAGTATGCTGTTTCAATTTCTTCTCTGCTGGAGATGTGTGAGAATAGCTACGTACTCCACTTCTGGCTGCACCAGAGACCATCAAATATAAACATGATGCATATGTATTTTTTAAATAAGATCTTAGTGAGTTGCTGAGGCTGGCCTCAGATTCACTATCTTCCTGCTTCGGCTTCCCAGATACCAGGATGACAGGTGTGTTTCATCACACGTGACTTCTGAAAAACAGTGCTTTGATTTCTGCCGATCTAACAGATGAAGGTGGAAAAGAAGTTACAGCCTCTGGTTAACCATACATTTTGTTCTGTGTTCACAACTAAGTCAATAAGGTCCGCAGATCATCATCATCATCATCATCATCATCATCATCATCATCATCATCATCCAGCAGCTGCTCTGTCTCCCTGGGGGTCCACCCTTCTGTGTATCTTTCTAGACACTGCTCTAACTCAGGCCTCTATTGTGTCGCAGCTGAAGTGTTGCAATGGCTTCTTGCTTTCCCACAGGCATTCACACAGGCACTGGTCATCGATTCTCTTAGAGCACTAAGAAGTATGAGTTAGCATTCTATCTCTGCAAAAGTGATCTGAATATTCAGAGGGATTCCATGGTACACAGTTAGACATAATCTAAAGGACTCTTTTTTTTCCAAAGAGAGGGGAATCATCTAGACACTCTAGACCCTAAAGAATACTGAAATGGGACTGTGGAAACCTTCCTGGGGGTTAATGGAAATGTTGGCCTTGTTCATGTTGTGAAGGTGAGGTACAGGGACTAGTCTTAGGTTCTTGATGCTTCTTGGCTCCTGGAAGAAGCAAACAAAAATGGCCACTTAGGAAAGCATTATCATTTTAGAGTCCAAGACTTTCTAAGAAAATGTGAATTTGCAATTAAGGATCACTAAAGACACACATCAGTATCTCACTGTGGTGCAAAGGTTAGCAGTAACAAAAGGCTCACATCCAAAGAACACCAGCTACTGGAATTCTATGTCACAGAATACATAAATATATATATGAAACTCTTAATGAAATAAGGTATGAAAATTTGAAAACTGAGCAAGCAACATAAGACGATTAAAAAAATCACCAAAAAAGTACAAGCAACCAATGATCTTGAATAAATAAAAGTATAATTGTCAGAATAAAAAATGTAACTGCATTGCTGCAGCAGATTAGATACTGTTGAAAAGGAGATCATTAAAATGGAAGATTGATATAAAGAAGTGACCTTAAAGTCAGAAAAGAAATAGAAGGACAGAAAATTAAACAAAGAAGGATGAAGGACATGGGATACACATTAAGAAAGACTAAGTAATGCCTCTCAGAAGGGAAGGAGGGAAAAAGCAGAGGAGCAGCAGATGAAGGAAAAGTCTGATAAATTCCCAAAATGGCAAAGGACACCAAGCCTCTGGTGCAGTGAGCACCAAGTAAGAATAATGAAAAGAAATCAATACTTGAACCTGCAGAACACAAAAGCAGGGGGAAGAAACAGATAATCTTCACAGACTTGCATGCCCATGAAAACAGTCTTCCTAAGGACAGGGGCCAAAACAGGCAACATTTCCAATCAACAAGAACCTACCACTTTGCCTCCAGACCTGTGGTTCTCAGCCTTCCTAATGTTGAAACCCTTTAATACAGTTCCTCAGGCTATATTAAAATTATTTTCATTGCTACTTCATAACTGTCATTTTGCTACTGTTATGAACCATAATGTAAATATCTGATATGCAGAATATCTGCTATGTGCCTCCTGTAAAAGGGCCATTCATCCTCAAAGAGGTTGCAGCCCACAGGTTGAGAACTGCTACTCTGGTCTAAGGAATCCATGAAGAAGGAAAGTTAACAAGAAGAAAGGTTTGATTTAAAATTTAAACCCCCTTCCTTCCTTCCTTCCTTCCTTCCTTCCTTTCTTTCTTTCTTTCTTTCTTTCTTTCTTTCTTTCTTTCTTTCTTTCTTTCTTTAAGGTCTTATATAGCCCAGGCTGGCCTCCAGCCTGTGTAACTTAGACTGGCCTTGAATTCATTCCTCTTGCCTTCGTCTCCCAAATGTTGAGATTACAGGCATGTACAACTATGCCTGTTTTGAATGGTTTGATTTTGTATGTTGGGTGGGGGGTGGGAGCACATGTATGGAGACCAGGTTGATGTTGAGTGTCTTCCTTGATTTTTTTTTAACTTTATTACCATGTGTGTGTGGTGTGGTGTGGTGTGGTGTGTGTGTGTGTGTGTGTGTGTGTGTGTGTGTGTGTATGCATAGAGGAGGCCAGAGGTGGATGTCTGGTACCTTCCTTAATAATTCTTCATCTTAGTTTTTAAGACAAGGTTTCTCACCAGTCCTGGAGCTTGTCAATTCAGCTTGGCTGGTTGACCAGTGAACCCTAGGAATCCTCTTCTCTACCTCCCTAGTGTCAAGACTGTAGACACATGCCAACATGTCCACATTTGTGTGGGTGATGGAGGAAAGCTGGGATTTTTATGTTTGTATGGCAAGCACTTTAACAGTGGAACTGTCTTCCTAGTTCCTGAAAGGTTGGATTCTTTTTAGTGTGTGTGTGTAGGTGTATGTGTGTGGTGGTTTGAAAGAAAATGGCTTTCACAGGGAGTGGGACTATTAGGAGGTGTGGCCTTGTTGGAAGAAGTGTGTCACTGTGGGGATGGGCCTCAAAAGGTCTCCTATGTTCAAACTACACTCAGTGTGATAAAAAGTTCACTTCCTGTTGCTTGTGGATCAAGATGTAGAACTCTCAGCTCTTTCTCCAGCACTATATCTGCCTGTATGCTGCCATGTCCTGCCATGATGATACTGGACTAAACCTCTGTTACTGTAAGCCATCTCAATAAAATGTTTTTCTTTATAAGAGTTGCCATGGTCATGGTATCTCTTCATAGCAATAGAAAACCTAATTAAGGCAGTGTATTTTCTTCTAAAAATATCTTAGTTATTTATTTGCAAACTTTGTACAATGTGTTTTGATCATAACCATCCCTCCCCCAGATCCTCCCAGATCCACCCCTCTCTTTCCTACCCACCTAATTTTGTGTCCTCTTTTTTTTCTTAAAAAAAAACAAAACAAAACAACTTATTGAATTCAATTTGTGGTGCTCATATACTCTTGGATGTGTGGCCTTCCCCTGAAGTGTGGTTAACCTATCAGGGATAGACTTTTAAAGAAAACCAACTCTCCCTCTTCTAGCAGCTGTCAATAGCTCCTCAGCTAGGTGTGGGTCTTTGTGTCCCATCTTCCTTTTCATGCTGGGACTTGGTCTGACTTGAGTTTACACAGGTCCTATGCATGCTATCACAACTGCTGTCCACACTCAGTGTCTGGAAGACGCTCTTTCCTTGTAAGTCACTCACTGCCTCTGGATCTTGCACCATTTCCATTCCCTCTTCTGCTATGATCCCTGAGCCTTGGTTGGAGGAGATGTGATACAGATATCTCATTTAAGGATGAGCATTCCACAGGTTAGTGTTTTCTGCACCTCCACAAGTTGTGGGAGTCTGTGTTAATTGCCACCTACAGAAGATAGAAGCTTCTCTGATGTGGTTTAAGCAATATACTGATCTCTGGGTGCAACAGTAAGTAATTAAGAGTCAATTTATTATTCACTTTCCAGAAAAATAGCAATAGGTTCTCCCTTAGGACCTATGGCTTGTTTAATCTCAGGTTCTTGTCCCACTTGTGGTGCCAAGAATAGGCTTCAACTTATAGAGTAGGACTTAACGCCAATCAGAAAGTGGCTGGTGGGGCCTGTGGTGTTTGTGCCACTATTGCACAAATGGTTACAACGCCAGCATGTGGTGCCTTCATCAGCAGGGTCTTACCGTCAACTTCTGGAGGGTAACCAGGAACATCAGCAATATCCTGAAATGTTTGGGATTTATGGAACCTCACTAGTCAACAACTCCAAAAGAGGTAACCCCTTCCTAGCCCTGGGCTTTCTATTTGTTAACCTGTGTTTTCTAGTAGGGTTGTTGCTGCACCATTATTTGGTAACTATATTTTAGCTTTTATTACATATATATATTTGACATATGTGCATATTGTAGGAAGCTTCTGCAGAGTAGGTTTTTGTACACATTTTTAGAAAGGTCTGTAGTGCTTTTTACCCTCTCCGTATTTCCTTCTCTACCCTGGCCTCCCATTCACCAGCCAATTTAACCCTTTCTGATCCATTATTCCCCTCCAACCTTTAGCTACATATGGAAGAATGAAACTGGAGCCAGCTGAATCCCAAATGGATCAAAGATCCTGAAACTGGTAGAAGAGAAACAGGGATATGCCTGAACTCCTTGGCACAGGAAAGAATTTTCTGAATAGGACATGGTAACATCGGTGCTAAAACCAACAATTAGTAAATGGGACCTCGTGGAAATAAAAAGCTTTTGTATAGCAAAGGACACCATCATTCAAGTGAAGAGTCAGCTTTACAGAATGTGGAAAAAAATCTTGACCTTTCCATCTGACAGAGGGTTAGTATCTAGAATACACCAAGAACCCAAACAGTTAAAATCATGAAAACAACCCATTTTAAAAATGGAGCATAGAACTAAACAGAGTTCTCGAGAGATGAAATGCAAATGGCTGAGGAAAACTTGAAAAAAAATGTTCATTATTCTTAGCCATAGGGAAATGAAAATTAAAACTGCTTTGAGATTTCATTTCTTCCCAGTCAGAATGACTAAGACAAAAAACAAAACAAAACAACAAACAAACAAACAAACAAAATAACCTTCCCCAAATAAATACTGACAAGTTCTGGGGTGGATGTGAGGAAAGGAGGATGTGTATCCACTGTGGGAGCAAGTGGGAACTGGTGAACCATGATGGAAGTCAGTGTGGCGGTGGTTTCTCAAAATGCTGAAAATAGACCCACCTAAAATCCAGCTATACCACTCTTGTTTGAATCTTAGATGGTACTTTAATAAAAACCCCAGAGCCAGATATCAAAGTAAAAGCTGAAAGATCAGAAGAGCAGAACAGCCAGCCACTAGTTTCTTACCTCAACAAATTCCTCAGTTTAAAGAGAGTGACTTCCTGTTTCCTCATACCAGATACCTTTCTCTGCCTAGACATCACTTCCTGGGATTAAAAGCCTGTGTGCTTCCCAGTACTGAGGTTAAAGGTGTGTGCCACCATCGCCTGGCTCTGTTTTCTCTCCTAGGCTGAGTCAGTCTCATGTAGTCCAGGGTGGTTTTGAACTCACAGAGATCCATCTGGATCTCTGCCTCCCAAATGATAAGATTAAAGGTGTGTGTGCCACCACTGCCTGACCTCTATGTCTAATCTAGTGGCTGGCTCTGTCTTCTGATCTCAGGCAAGTTTATTAGGGTACACAATATATAACTACACACTCTTGAGCATGTATCCAAAGGACTCCATGTCTCACTACAGGGACACTTGCTCATCCATGGTTGCTGTTCCTCTATTCATAACAGCCAGAAATTGGAAACAACTTAAATGTCCATCAACCAATGCATGGATAAATAAATGTGGCACATTTTCAGTTATTAAGAGCAACAAAATTGGGGTTGGAGAAATGGCTTAGGAATTAAGAGCTCTTGCTCTTGTAGAGGACCTGGGTTTGATTTCCAGAATCCACTTGGTGGCTGAAAAGTGTCTGTAACTCTAGTCTCAGGGATCCAGCACACAGTTCTGACCTCTGCAAGCACCAGGCACACAATGGTACCACATATATGCAGGTGGGCAAAACATTTGTACACATAGAATAAAATAAAAAGGTCTAAAAATAGAAATATTAAAAACAAAAGTATAAAATCCCCAGGTAAACAAATGGATTTGGAGACAGTCATTCTGAGTGACAGAACTCAGGCTAAAGAGACAAATGTCCTTTGTTCTCTCTCTCTCTCTCTCTCTCTTAGGTGTTGGCTGTGACTCTTAAGATGTGTGTGCTTCATTTGGAACACCACCAAGGCCAGGAAATTGATAAAGGGCCATGGGTCAGGCTTTTAAGAGGTGAGAGCTAGAACAGAGTGAAAAGATTGATTTTTAAGGCAGGATAATGGGTAAATAATTTTAAAATTGTAAGTTAACAGGGCATAATGATGCATGACTTTAATTCTAGCACTCAGGAGGCAGAGGCAGGGGGATCTCTGTGAATTTGAGGCCAGCTCGGGCTACAGAGCAAGCTGTAGGCCTGCCAGGGTTATACAGTGAGAACATGTTCAAAACAAAACTAAATAAAACACAAACTACACACAAGCATTGTGTCACCTCAAGCCAGAAGAGGGAAGAGAGAAAGGACAGTTCCAGAGGTATGGATGCTGGACCTGCTGTCCCAGGCACTTAAGAGGTCAAGGCAGGGGGCTAGAAATTCCAAGGTCAGCTTGAGCAATTTGATGAGATCTTGTCTCAATATAAAAGGTAAAAAGAGAGTCCAGAGATACAGCTTAGTGTTCGAGCACTTGCTGTGTGTGCATAAGGCCTTCAGTTAGATTCCCAGAACTCAGAGAAGCAAACAAATAGAATAGGCACAATGAAACCAACCCCTTGAAAATTAAAAAAGTAAAAATAAAATGAAAGATAAGAAAAGAAGGAAAGAGCCATCATGCTGAGCCTGAACAGTCCAGCCTGTCACCCTAGCTATTTGGGAAGCTGCGGCAGGAGGATCATGGGTTCAAGGTCAGCCTGGGGTATAGAATGAATTTGAGGCCAGTTTGAACAATTTAGTGGGACCATGTCTCAAAATAAAAAGTAAAAAGAGGGTTGAGGAGGTAGCCCCTAGAACCAGGAGAAAGATGTAAATTATATAAAGCACAATTTGCAGAAGATAAAAGCTGTTTGAAAACAAATCAAATAAATGAAAATGGTTTTGATCACCTATTAAGGAGACGATGAAATTGGATTCACCCTCTCCCTTCCCTGCACTAGTTTTGTGATACTTACCACAGACATGCTTGAGACAGGGAGGTCCGGAATGGTAGAAAGTAAGGAAAACACACTGAATACTAATAAGAGGAACTGGATGGCTACATCAACATCAGAGAAAGTGAGATGTGCAACCAAAAGCTTTACTGGGCATGAGGTTGTCTCTGTACCAAAGGTCCAATCTACCAGGAAGATAAAGCCATGGACAGTATCAGAATATACAATTTGAAGATTACTGCAGATCAAGGGAGATCTTAACAAGTCTGTCAGAGTAAAGGAAAATTTCAGTACAAATCTTTAATTTGAGGGGGAGAGTTTAACCTGGGGCTTCATACAAACCAGGCACCCACTCACCATAGGACTGAAAGGTTAGCTTCTCAATTATGTGTACATCAAGTAGATAAAAGATTGGCAGCAACATAAAAGGTATTAAAACATGAGAAAAGGATAATTTACTTCATTGTGTGTCTGTGGATACACGTTCATGTGTTGTGCATGTGTGATGGCCGGTGTTGACTCTCAATTTGACAGCATCTACAATCACCTAGGACATAAACTTGCAGGTACACCTGTGAGAGAGTAGTGAGATTAAAGTCTGTGAGAGATTGTCTTGCTTAGGTTAACTGAGATGAGAAGACCCTCCCACTGTGGGCAGGACCATTCCCTAGGCTGAGCTCAAAGGCAAGGCAAGCTGAGTCCCAGCGTGCATCTCTCTGCTTCCTGAGTGTGGATGCAGCTTGACCAGCTGCCTCCTGCTTCTGTTGCTGTTCTTCTTACCAGACTGTATCCAGGATCTGTTATCCTCTATAAATTCTCCTTTCCTTAATTTGCTTTTGATAGGATAGCTTATCAGGGCAACAGGAAAAAAAGTTAAGAAAATATGTATAGACAGGTACATGTATCTTAGTGCCCAATACTCAGAATATGCAGTTTTCCTACACTTGAAACTATGCAACATTTATAAATAACAACCCCACAAAAAGACCATAAAATAAGTCTCAACAGACTTGAAGACTTGGTAGACTCATGGTAACCTTTCTGTTACATGCCAATGAAAAGTCAGTAAAGAAGGTACTTTTATTTTATTTTTTTTTACATGAGCCGGAGAGATGGCTCAGTGGTTAAGAGTTGTTCTTTTTGAAGACAATGGTTTGGTTTCTAGAACTAATATGGCAACTCACAACCATCAGTAACTCTCGTTTCAGGGCATTGGATGCTCTCTTCTGGCCTCCATGGACACCAGGTATACATGTGGTACACATACATACACGTGGGCAAGACACAAATACATATACAATAATAAAATATTAAATATTCAAAAAGATTTATGTGCTTTGGAATGAAAAAAAAAATACGTTCAAGACACAGAACATCAACGAAGAAATCAAAATCTAAAGAAAATAAGGGCAAATTCAAGAAGCATGGAAGAAGTCAGCATTCACCAACACCAATACAAAGAGAGATAGGAGTGGCATTTTCAAGTGAGCCTGTAGGCTGAGGTACTTATGTTCACAAGGAAGAAGGCTGACACTTATCATCTAATATAAAGAGTTAAGAAAAGAGAGTACAGCAAAGTAAGTGGAAATGAAAACGATAATAAGAAAGAAAATCAGAGAACAATAAGGTAGGAAATGCATTTTTGAAGAGCGAAGGAGTGGGATCTACATTTTTTCTCTGAAAAGCTAACAGATTAGACCAAGCTCAGGAGACACAACAAAAGCACAGGGAAGGAACACAGATGGGTGAAGAGAGGTAAGGAGAGGGGCAGAGAACAGGAACACCAGGGAGAAGGGAGCACTACACAGCACATCAAGTGGGATCGGAAATAGTTTGTGAGTAATATCTGTTCTAAATTGTTCTATAGCAGTTAAAGGGTTGGGGAGGTCTTTCAAATATCCCTCTTACTCCCCCACCACAAACAAAAGTCAGGCTAAGGGATGTTTTTATTGTTTGTTATTCATTCATCCATTCAAGACACGGTTCTCCTCTGTGCAGCCCTGCCTGTCCTGGAGCTCGTTCTTTAGCCCAGGCTGTCCTTAAACTAAGAGATCTGCCTGCCTCTGCCTCCTGACTGCTGGGATTAAAGGTGTGTGCCACCACCACCTAGAAAGGCCATGGGATGTTTATAGATGACCTCTACCAAAGAGCAGACACATGAGCCCCTGATTTGACATGACCTCTTCCCAAGAGCTAGGGGAAGGAACAACCTACCATTTGGTCTGGGGTCTTAAGACAGAGGATAGATGTGAGAGCTATGAAGCCTCAGGTTAATTCAGTTTGTTGGGGAGCCCTCTCACCAGAAAGATGGCATAGTTACACAATACTCACAGCTGGCATTCAATCTAACAATTAGATCCATCTGGGATAAGAATCACCTAACTTCAAATATTTGGTTGTTATTGATGAATGAGAAAGCTCTCTAAGACACAACTCATCATGAGGTGACGCTGTGGTAGGTAGGATTCTCATCACCTTCTGCAAAGCCATAATGTCATTTCTTTACCAGGAATGGTAAACTATGAGCAGAAACTTCACATACACTCCCTTCCAGTTCAGTGTATTCCTGGCCATCTCTGCTCCACTAACCATGGTTCTAGTGCCCAGCACCAGAGGCTGAGTTCCTAAGTGCCATCTTAGCATGATAGAAGGAAGGCAGTCAGTCTTGGCTGTCACAAATTCAGCACGTGCTAGGAGTGGTTGTCAAACAAAACAGCAAATTCTGCTAGCAGATTCTCAACTCAGTGACTCCTTGCATGGGATTTCCTAATCCCTGGCATCACTCTACCAACCTGCAGCAATCCCTCAATGCCTGGCATCACTCTACCAACCTGTAGCAATCCCTAGATGTCTGGGGTCACCTTGTCAACCAATAGCAATACCAAGGTTCCTAGAGTCACTCCACAAACCTATAGTAAAGGGCAAAGTGTGATTGCAGAGAGTGGTCAGAGTAGAAAAAGTAGAGTGGCAGGAAATGGATGTAGCTAATGAATGTCTCTGACCATCTCACGTTTTCAGCAGTTACAAAACCTTCAAGTATGACCAACCTTTTGGCACTGCAACACATGAGTCAGCCACAAAGTTCATGCTTGAGAACTGTGCCAATGTGTGTGTGTGCATGTGTGTATTTGTTATATTGATTGTGCTGCCCACTGTGTACCCAGGCTAGCTGGTCCCTGAGCTTCTGGGAACACCCCTGTCTCAGCCTCTCATAGCATCATAATGGAATTACAGATGCTCCCTACCACATCCAGCTTTTACAAAACTTTATTTGGGGATTTCATGCACTAGTATACCTTATTTGCATCATCTCCACCCCTCCTACCTCCTTCCAGTTCTCCAGTTCTTCCATGATTCTTGGGCTGGGGATGTCTCAGCAGGTAGAAGCACTCACTAATGAACAAACCTGATGATTTGAGTTTAGTCCCTGGAACTCACCAAAAAAAAAAAAAAAAAAAAAAGGAAAAAAGCTAAGACTGGTAAGCTATCCCTAGTGGTACAATAGTGGTTCTTACATCTTTGGGGGTAACCAATAACTATGTAATCTGACCTAAAGGCCATTCAGGTAGAAGGAGCTCATGCTTGGTATTGTAAATCTAGCCAAGAACCTGTAGCTGGAGAGGGTATAGATCCCAGAGGAGAACATACTGCTACCATGTTCCTAAATTAATGTAGGAATGTTCTAAATACTGCTTCCTAAAACACTTATGCTTCTACTCAGAGATAAGCACTCCTCACCAAAGAAGCTTATTTTTACAGCAGCAGAGGCTATTAGAGAGATCTAAAATGGGTCAAAATGCGGAAAATAAGTGACTGTGGTGTGTCCAGCCCTAAATGGGACCTCTATAACACAACCCCTACTCCTAAGGCTTGGAACGTCACAGAAGAGGGGGTGGAAAGATGTAAGAACCTGAGCGCCCGGGTGGCCGTGTGTGTCTGCCTTCTGGGCAGGACAGGGACACTGCACTAATGAGCTCTGCAGCATGGCTGCCTGCACTAGACCTGCAAACCACACCAGTGGACAGGAAAACACGGATGGAAGAAACCTCACAAGGCTGAGCTGAAGAGCTGCAGGCTGATGGCTGCCGAGGGAGGGAGGAAGGGCCAGTTTGTGGTTCGTTTATCAGGACAAGACCCCAGTCCTAAGTGGTCAGCCCTAAGCACATCAAATAAGGGCAACACTAACTGGACTCAGTAGGTTTTATATGTATGCTTATATGCATACATATATAACAAAATATAGAAAAAGAGATCATGAATTCAGGAGAGGAGGTTGGAAGGATACAGAAGAATTGGAAGGAGGTAGGAGGGGTGGAGATGATGCAAATAAAGTGTACTAGTGCATGAAATTCTCAAATAAAGTTTTGTAAAAGCTGGATGTGGTAGGGAGCATCTGTAATTCCAGCATCCCTAAGGTGGGATATTCCATTATGATGCTATGAGAGGCTGAGACAGGGGTGTTCCCAGAAGCTCAGGGACCAGCTAGCCTGGGTACACAGTGGGCAGCAAAAACAAGAGAGACCCTGCCTCAGAAACAGAGTAGGAGAATACTGATTCCTGTGTGTTGTCCTCTGAGCTCTGCAAGTGGACCAGGAGGGTATGTATGTGCTTGCACTCTCTCTCTCTCTCTCTCTCTCTCTCTCCCCCCCCCCCCTCTCTCTCACACACACACACACACATTCACACACACACTTCACATACACATAACACACAAACACACATTTTTAAAGAATATCATAATATTTTTAAAGTAAATGATGTTTCTTTTTGTGTTGTATGGCATTTATAGCTATTTTTGGCCTGGCCAGGGGTAGCCTGTGGGCCACAGGTGGACGTGCCTGCATTATCTAAGTGAACAGGTTGTCAGGGTTTTCACAGGCCTACCCTGCTCCTTTGGAGGGACACTTGGAAGAGAAAGACCCTAAAGCTGCTGGAGGACAGACAGGGTGACAAAGAAGCATGAAGGAAAGCCTGAGAGAAGGCTCTCCTGCATGGAGGAGGCTGCCAAAATCTTACATAAAGTGTCAGCTAGTGGAGTGCCGTCCTATAGAGCAAAGACAACGTGCCATGTCTGTGTCGGTTTAAGTGGTGGCGACAGAGAAACCTGTCAATGCACTCAGCACATTCCCAGATTCAAAGGCTCCTTCACAAATGCAGAGAGAGCATCTGGTAAAATTCCACACGCATTCACAATCAAAAGCCCTTGTCACAGAAAAGAGTTCTCTGTGTCCTTAGGCTGATTAGGGACATTATCAAAAGTCCCCACACTGAATGCTGTTTTTTAATGGTGAAATTCTGAACTTTGGAGAGCAGGAGTAAGACAGGGGTTGCTGTATCACTGAAATGAATGCCAATTACATTAGACGTCTTAGAGACGGTCCCTGCAGCAGAGCGAGGACAAGAAATCAGAGGCATAAAGATTAGAAAAGAATGGAATTGGCACTATTTGGAGATGATATGATTGTCTGTATAAAAATTCAGTATCTATAGACAAATTATTAGAAATAATAGGAGTTTAGCAAGATAGACGAATGAAAGCGAGCAGCACACAGAAATCAATTACATTCCATAACAGCAACAAATAGTTAGGGGGGAAAGACATTTACAGCAGCTGTAAAAGGCATCAGACACCTAGGAATACATCGCAAGGAAATATGCAAGACATAGTTGGAGGAGATTATAAAAATTTATTGAAAGACATTAAAGAAGATATAAATAAATGAAAGGAGATATATTCATGGATAGAAAATAAAATATCAAGAGAGACGTCTATTCTCTACCAAGATACAATAGATTCCAGTAAAATAACCCCAAAGATTGTCTTGTTTTATTATTAATATTTTTTAGGATTCTGACAAGATAATTATAAAACGTGAAAGAGCAAAGAAGTGAAAAACTGATGGAGATAAGATGCGGGCCTGCTTGCTGCACAGCTGGCCAAGAGTGCCTGGGACAGCGTTGTAAGAGTGCAGATTCTGCAAAGGCAGAAACAAAGGAGGAGCAGCTTCTGTCATGGGGGACGGGGAGGGAGGGTGTCCCAAGAGGGCCAAGAGACCTGGCTATCTGCTGCACGGGAAAGAAAGGAAGGGGGAGGGGATGAAGGGAGGAAGGAGCTGCGTTCCTTTCTTACAGTCCACATCAATTCCAAAGGACAAAAGGAGGAAATCTAGACAGTGTCTTTCTGACCTCAGGGTAGCCAGATTACTTAAACAAAGGTTGCCAAGTGCCTAGTACTGAAGGACAAGCTGGTACACACGCTGTGTTAGGAGCTTCTGTTACAGAGATGCTGTCAGGAAGATGAGGAGAATAGCTTCAAGCTTTCTTTTTTATTATTACTTTTTTTTTTTTTGAGACAAGATCTTATGTAACCCAGCCTGACCTTGAACATTCTGTGTCCCCGAGGATGACATCAATTTCCTGACCCCCTGCTTCTCCCTCCAGAGAGCTAGGAATTCAGGGCAGAGTCAGCACACTTGGCTTGGTTTATGTGGTGCTAAGGATTGAACCCAGGGCTTCATGCCTGCTCTGCAAGCATTCTACCGACTGATCCTCATTTCCAGCTCTGAATTCTAGTATTTCTACAATATGCAGGTAGCAGAGAATGGATAATACAGGACTTGATGAAAACCCTCCAGATCCTAAGGGAAAAAGGCCAAGCAGGTGATAAAAAAGCAGGCCCAAGAAAGGCCTCACACTTAAAAGAGGAAGTTGGAGAGTAGAGTGTAGATACATTTGTGCTCATTAATATATGCAAATCAAGATCAATGAGGTAGTACTTCATGCTCATTAACAAAATTTCAGAATTCCCTAAATATCATGCGTGTAGAGGATGATGTGAAGCCCTGCTGGTGAGAGCCGAAGGTGAGACAATGGCATTGAGAAACAACTTTTGTCAATTAACTTTATGTTCGTTCACAGTGTGAGACCAGCAGCTTGGGAGCACCTGCTGTCATTCAGCTGCACGAAGGTTCTGTGTCACCTGCTGTATGAACATTTACAGGCATACACACACACACACACACACACACACACACACGCACACACAGGCACATACACAGGCACACACATGCACACACAGGCACATACACAGGCGCGCGCGCGTGCACACACACACAAAGGCACACATGCACACAGACACACACAGGCACACACACATGCACACACAGGCACATACACAGGCGCGCGCGCGTGCACACACACACAAAGGCACACATGCACACAGACACACACAGGCACACACACATGCACACACAGGCACATACATGCACACCTGCCTAAGGTGGGAGCAGAAGCACCAGTAAATGATATTAGCTTTCGCTAATCACGCTTGAGTGCTGTTTGTCATCTACAAAAAAAAAAAAAAAAAAAAAAAAAAAGATCCGTGGCCCTGTTAATGTAATCTCATGTATCCTTAATAGTGATTCAAATTTTGGTGACTTGACTATGTGCACCCATGGCAAGAATGATGGATCCTAATGGCCTTGCTTATAATTATAGCAGAATTTAGAAAGACACAGAGTGATGGTAGACAGGAAAACGAAAAGCCAACTCACATTTTGGAATATTACCCAGTAGTGAAAAGTGGATAGATTTTGTACAGCCATACCCACTAGCAGCTTACCTCTTAGACATAATGTATCAGGCAAGAAGATCAAGCTCAGGAAAGCAGTGTGTACTGTTTCCATGGTTACAGAGCTCAAGACTGTGTACTACGAAAGAAAAAAGAAAAAAAAGAAAAACCCCAAACATCATACAGAGAGCACTAGGCCTGCAAAGAAAGGAGGAGGGAGCAATATGAGTCCAGGAAGGCTGTACCTATGTGTGGACAGAGTCCAGGCGCAGCTATGGGTCCAGGAAGGCTGTACCTGTGTGTGGACAGAGTCCAGGCGCAGCTATGGGTCCAGGAAGGCTGTACCTGTGTGTGGACAGAGTCCAGGCGCAGCTATGGGTCCAGGAAGGCTGTACCTGTGCGTGGACAGAGTCCAGGCACAGCTGGGGTTCCTGGGGTGAGTGGTGGACTTGCAGTGTCTTTCTGTGTTGTATTGCAAAGTGTATGTTGTTGTAGTTAGCAAATATGTGTGTGTATGTATATTTAGATTTATTTATTTTACTTTATATGTATGACTGCTTTGCCTACGTGTATATCTGTGCACCACAAGTGTGCCTGGTGTCCATGGAGATCAGAAGAGGGTGTTGGATTCCCTGGAACTGGAGTTATAGATGGGTGTGAGTCACCACATCTGGGCTGAGAATTTGAACTCAGGTTCTCTGTAAGAGAAGCCAATGCTCTAAACCACGGAGCCATCTCTCTAGTCCTAGTAAACATATTTTTGAAAATCCGCTCGACACACTCATGCTCATGTGGGCAGCACTAATTAGACTCAGTGGGTTATTAAAAAAACAAAAAGAAAAAGAGAGGCCACGAAGTTGGGAGTGCAGGGATAAGGCGTGGGATGCAGGGAGATTTGGAGACAGGGGTGGGCGGAAGGGGACAAATGTGGTCACCGTGCATTGTCTACGTGTATGAAATTCTCAAAGAATGAATAGAAAAGATTATTTGCTTTTGCAGTGCCTCTCTTGCCCTGTGCCCTTGGCATCTGGGAACCTGTGAACTCCTGTCAGTTTAAACTCATGTGCAGGTGGTTCACTGCAGGAGCTCGACACCTGTGGTACCCTCAGTCAGAAAATGTTTTTTTAAGCTTTCTAGTTCTTTCTCATTCTCTGAAGTGCTACCTACTTAAGAGAGACCTTTCTCATGGCCTTTTACATATGATGTGGGTCCCCTGGCATCCCTTGTGGCCCCCTCTGCAGAGAATACTGAGAGTCTGGTAGCTTCTCACCTCCCCTCTAGCCACCAGTACTGATGGGACACTCATTCATGCCCTGACACTCAGGATCCTCCATGCCTACATCCTATCTCTAGAGTCACATGCCTACAATGGTTACCGGGGCCAACCACATGCTCCAAGAAGCCAGGCTACACTGACAACACCCTACCTGGCTCAGGATGTGTCAGGAATGTCATGGCAGTAAGTTGTCAAAGCCATCACGGAGCCCTTCTTGGGTCATATAGACAGGATGATTGGAGAGCTGCCTGATTGTGAACATTCATAAGCTTCTGGGTTAAAGAATTGCTAACTCCCTGTGTCCCAGTCCCCTTCTGTCTGCTTGCCATCCTTTCTGTGCCCCAGGCTTCTCTAGGGCATGGGCATTAGCTACAAGGTCCTGTGACTGGTCTTAATCCAGGTGGGGAGCTGCTTTGCAGAACTCTGTATAACACCAGTGCCCCATCCCCCACCCCACTCAGAGGCTCAGTTTCCTTCTCTGTATAGAGTGGGGTTAGAGCCTTAATGTAAGAAGAGGCAATAGGCAACAGGAAGGCTCACATGCTTTCCCTTGTTATGACTTAGAATGAGAAAGAGAGGCATTAATTACCTGGCATGTGGCATGCTGCCTAAGTTGGGATACCCACACCCTAGTCTCCCAGCCACTGACAGAGCAGATGACCAACTTCCTTGTGCCCCAACAGCCTGGGTTGGAAGTCATGGCTGCACCACTGTGACCCTGACCTCACCTCTCCAGGCTTCTGTCTGTCTCCTCAGCCTTAGATTTGGTTGGTGCACCAGGCTTCCCTTCCCAGAGCTGCCAAGGCCAAAGCAGAAGTGTAGACTGCTGGATGTGGAAGGATCAGGTCCTCGCACATCCTTTGCACAAGCAGAGGAGGGAAGGACACACTTGTGTGAGCTCAGCTTCCCCAGGGTTAATGAGTGCAGGTTGGTTTTCTGAATCCTGAAAGAGAACTCTAGTAGATGCAATTAGTGCTTTTCTTTAGCAGTAACCTCTACAGAGCCCAGGGCAGGTGTGGGAGGGACGCAGAGAGACACTGTGAATGTGGCTGCAGGGAGGCTTGAAGCCCAGGATGGTTTCAGGGCTCCAAGTGTACAGCGACTGTACCGTGGGTATCTTGATTTATCACTTACTGGGGCAGCCCCTGTCACAGATGGGCACCGTGTTCAGTGTGAGGATGATGAGAAAGAAAGCCAAGTGTCTGTCCTTAGTCTAGCATCTCACAGTTGAAAACAGAGTGAATGAATCCTTTGAGCCAACCTGCAAGGTGGTTCCCAAGAATGATGAGGTGATTTTAATGAGAATGTCCCCTGCGGTGGTGTGAGTGTAACTGGCCCCCATAAGCTCATAGGGAGCGGCTCTATCAGGAGGTGTGGTTTGTTTGAGTGGGTGTGGCCTTGGAGGAAGTGTGTCACTGTGGGGGTGGGCTTTGAGGTCTCATTTATGCTCAAGCCATGCCCAGTGTCTCAGACCACTTTCTGTTGCCTGCTGGTCAAGATGTAAGAACTCTCAGCTCCTTCTCTAGCACCATGTCTGCCTGCATACTGCCTTGCTTCCTGCCATGATGATAATGTACTAAACCACTGAGCTGTACGTGAGCCACCCCAATTAAATGTTTTCCTTTATAAGAGTTGCCATGGTCATGGTGTCTCTTCACAGCAACAGAACCCTGACAGTCACAGATGGGGAGCTCAGAGAAGTGAAGTGGGAAGTGACAGGTGAGGGTGATAGGCCTCACTCAGGGCTGAGGAGACATCTCAGAGCCTGCGAGTATGAGGACCAGAGCTTGATTCCAACACTCATGCAGAAAAGCCAGGCATGGCAGTGTATGTCTGTAATGCCAATGATAAGAGGTGGAGATGAGGATTTCTGGAGCTCAGTCTGTGAGCTCCAGGTACAGTGAGAGACCCTGTGTTAAAAAAATAAGGTGAAGAGTTATTGAGGAAGGCACTGATGCCCATTTCTGGCCTTGGCACATGCACACAAGCACGCACACACACACACACACACACACACACACAAGCACACACTCACACACACACATACACTCACACACATACATACACTCACACATACACACATATACACACATACACACACACTCACACACATACATGCACACACTGCACACACACACATACACACACACATACACACACATACACACACACTCACATACACACATACACACACTCACACACTCACACACATACACACACATACACACATACACACACACTCACACACACATACGCACACACTGCACACACACACATACACACACATACACACACATACACACACACTCACATACACACATACACACACACACACACACACACACACACACACACACACACACGAGCATGCACACAATAGAAGGGAGATTGATTGTAGTGGGTCCAGTGAGACTAAGAAGCAGACGAAGCAAAGATCCCAGGGAGAGCAGAGCTTAGCAGTACAGGGGCAGTGCATGAGCCTGGCAGAGTGCTGGCCTGGGTCCCAGTGATTGTGGGGAAAATTTAGACTTTATTCAGGGAGACTCTGAGAGTACTGAGGCTGCAAAGAGGCACAGAACTGCATGGTGGACAGAAGAGTGGAGGGTCACGGGGACTGTTAGAGGCTCCCTGTGGTCACACAGTATGTAAGAGGTCTGGACTTGGCACTGAGGAGGGAGAAGTTGAATGCTGAGGAAGGAGGCTTGCTCCTATGATGAGTAAAATGCAAAGCCAGTTTCCTAAACCAGGCCAGAGAGGAAGATCACTATGTATATTTGGGTGTTTGAACTTACAGATGTCAACTTGGTCCCAAGAATCCCTCTGGAGGAAGGAGACCCAGGAAATGGGAAATTGGAGCAAATAGACTTCAGGAGCAGAAGCCAGAGGGAGAAGAGGCTGCTTCTGTAGATGGGGGTTGATCAGAGAGAGGTACCTGGACCACCTGGTTGAAGGAAGGAGGGAGAAAGGTAGAATGTGGCTAAGGGGGGGCTAACCCAGGTTAACCCACAGTCAGGGATGGGGCCAGCTAGACTTGGGGAATAAGTATTTTACCTGTTGTCCACAGAACAATGGACAGAGCTTTTCTCATGTTCTGGAGGCAGAGGTTCGAGGGGAGGTCAAGGGATCAGAGGGCTGGAATCATTCTGAACTCTTGCATTCCATCCAGTATGGCTATGGCTTGTACATGGCCACCTTCTCTTTGCATCCCTTCACGTAGATATCCCTTTTGCATGTCCTTTTTCAAATGTTGCCTCTTTATAGGACAACAGTCACCTCAGATTAGGGATCCCAATGACCTCAGATTAACTCAATTGCCTCAGAGACCCCATCTCCTAACAATGTCACATTCTGCAGTCCTTGGGGTCATAACCTTCACTTGGGATAGGGCAGGGATAACTCAGTCACAGCATTTAGTGAAGGTCACAGGCCTGCTGGGGAGTAGGCTCCAGGCAGCCTCTCTTGTCACACAGTGACACACAAAATGTCTTTGGTGAACAGGGGCCACATATACCATGGTAGTACTGTGAGATTCTATTGTCTAGTGAAGTCATGCCCTGATAGTTTAGGAAGACCCATTGAGCTTCTTACCAGCCATGGTATCACCTCAAAATGTCACCATTATTAAGTGACCATCTCTACCATCTAGCTCTCCACTCTCTGAGACAATATCCTACTCTATAGCCCAGACTGGCCTTGAATTTACTTCAGTCTGTGGCCCAGCTTGGTCTTGAACTCTCAATCTTCCTGCCTTAGCCTCTCAAGTGTAGGATTGTAGACATGTGGCACCACACCCAGGAACAATTCTCATACTGAAAAATTAGCTGGCACACAGAAAATTAATAATGTCTTCTCATTTTTTCCACGGGCACCACCACTCTTGGCGTGTGTATCTTTCTAGATAGTCTCTTTGAAAGAGTACACATAAATACATGAGCATGTAGGAGATGGCAGGCTGTTTTTAAAATAAAATTTAAATCTCTGTTACGGTGAAAAGTCTAGCTAATGAAAAATATGTTTCAAAACAGACTGAGGCATTCTCCTTGCTAAATATGGAGTTCCATATCTCATTTGCAATGGAAAAGTCTCTTGTTTTCTTTTTTTAATACATTATTAAGAGGACTTACAATACAAACCACATTTTCCAATTCAATAGCATACAAGGTCAGCCAAGCAAAGACAATGTAAACCAGCTTCAAATGTGCTCGCTCAGTGAGGAAATTTGTTCAGGAGTTGCATTGTAATCAGAGCCGTGGGGTGGGCTGCTGGCTTGATGCTGAACTGTAAGCCTTCCTAACCCGACCCTCTGGGCACTGGGAAGCCAGGAAAGGTTGCTTCCCTGGGAGTGGCGGTGGTGTGATGTCATGGTTCCTGATTAACAAGGATATAATTTCTTTTTTCTTTCTTTCTTTCTTTCTTTCTTTCTTTCTTTCTTTCTTTCTTTCTTTCTTTCTTACTTTCTTTCTTTCTTTCTTTCTTTCTTTCTTTCTTTCTTTTTTTTGAGCTGAGGATCAAACCCAGGGCCTTGTGCTTGCTAGGCAAACGCTCTACCACTGAGCTAAATCCCCAACCCCGAATATAATTTCTTAAATCAGGAAAAAGGGATTTTGTTGCTCTCCTTGGCTTTCTTGAGCTGGCTTTTGTGCATAAAGAAATGTTGCCGGTTTGGGGGAAAACCAGTGGGGATGTGTATGATGGAAAAGGAGGTATGGAGGTGGAGGTAAGGCTGAAGGAGCTTGGAGAAAGTGTGTCTAAACTGGCCACTGAGTTCTGCTGGGCCCTAAACTCTGCCCTGGAAACCACAATTTCCAGGGCCACACCATCCTCTGAGCCAGGGGACATGAGGTAGGGCAGTGTCTGCATCATGGTGTTCCTCATGCCGTCATAGTCTCTAGTTCTCTGAGTGCTCTCACACTGGTCCCCTTCTTGGAAATCATGTTCAGCCTGCTATTACTACTCGCAGCCTGCAGTGGCCCCCCCTCTCCTCTCTTCTGGGAGTGCCTGTACCCATGGCTGCTTGAGTGTCCTGTCACCACCTTGGCTTTGGGGCTCTCCAAATCCCCACGTCCTTCAGTTAATTAGGAATGACCCTGACTGTGGTGACAGTTTCCCACAGCACTCCTACAGAGGGCGTGAACAGGATTCTTCTCTCTCCAGGAGGCTTTGCTGCATCCCTGGACTTGGCCTTCACCTCTATGACCCAGCAGGGTTCTCATGTTCACACTTCTCCCAGGGAGGAGACATGTAGTCCTTCTAGTTGACTGTACCACTGGGCCTCTAGCTTCAAGGGAGGCTAGAAATAGCTAACAATAACTAAAGACAGGGCTTCTAGAACCCTGGGAGAGAAGGGAGCAGACTGGGAAGTGGCCCTTGGTTTGCCTGCCCTTAGCCTGGCCTTAGCCTGGCCTACTGTGTCCTGAAGAGCCTGTCTCAAGAGAAAGTATCCACAGTAATGCTTAGCTCCTGTCTCTCCTCCTGCTGGCCTCTCCTGGCTGCCACCTCTGTGATCTCTTAAGTGTCACTGGAGAAAAGTCCCCAGATATGATCACACTGAGATAAACTGCAGCTCCTTAGGTGGTGCCTGTCTCCTTCACCTAAGCCTTACTGTCTTGGACTGTAATGGAAGAGCATGCCAAGGCCCCTGTGCATCCACCTATCACATGACTTCCATCTCCAGGGGTCAGAGTATGCAGAGTGGGGCCCTCCACAGCCCTTCTCCCCACATGTCATTCCCCATCCCTCACTCATCATCTGCCTTTTTTTTCCTTTTTGGGACAGTATCTCTCACTGGCTTGGTAATAATAAGAGCCCCAAAGCCAATCTCTCACAGGCTGGCTGATCAAGAAGGCCCAGGAATTTGCCTGTCCCTGCCTCTCCAGGGCTGAGATTACAAGTCTATGTCATCATGCTTAGGTTCTGATTGAACTCAGGTCCTCATGCTTTGCAAGGCAAGCATTTTACTCACTAAACTATCTCCCCAGCCCCTACTTGATCATTCAACAAAAGAAAATAAGCATTTTTATGTGGGCCTACCATGGCCAGATCCATTCATCTGATACTAATTAAAAAATAAAACGCTTTATATCTGGGTCTTCAATTCAATTCCATTGATCAATATGACTGTTTTTATGCCAATACCATGCTTTTTTTTTTTTTTAAATGACTATAGCTTTGTAGTATAACTTGATATCAAGAATGGTGAGGATGGTTTATACAGCCTGTTTTTTTTTTTTTTTTTTTTTTTTTTTTTTTTTTTTTTTTTTTTTTGTGTGTGTGTGTGTGTGTGTGTGTGTGTGTTTCCATATGAAGCTGAGAATTGTCCTTTCAACCAAAAAACAAAGAGTCTGTTTGGTGGCGCACACCTTTAATCCCAGCATTCAGGAGGCAGAGCCAGGTGGATCTCTGTGAGATCAAGGCCAGCCTGGTCTACAGAGCAAGATCCAAGACAGGCACCAAAACTCACAAAGAAACCCTGTATCAACAAACCAAAAAAGAAAACTGTTATTTCAAGAGCTGTGAAGAATTGTGTTGGGATTTTAATGGGGATACATTGAATCTGTAGATTGTTTTTGGTGGAGTGGCCATTTTTACTATATGATCTTACTGATCCATGAACATGGGAGATCTTTCCATCTTCTGATAACTTCAATTTCTTTCTTCAAAGACTTGAGGTTTTTGTCATACAAGTCTTTTACTTGCTTGGGTAGAGTTACCCCAAGATATTTTATATTATTTGAGGCTATTGTGAAGGATGTTGTTTCCTTGATTTCTTTCTCAGCCTGTTTGTCATTTGTATATAGGAGGGCTATTGATTTTTGTGAGTTAGTTTTGTATCCAGCTACTTTGTGGAATGTGTTTATCAGCTGAAGGAGTTCCCCAGTGGAATGTTTAAGGTCACTTATGTATGCTGTCATATCATCAGCAAATAATGATACTTTGATTTCTTCCTTCCCAATTTGTATCCCCTTGATCTCCTTCAGTTGTCTTATTTCTCTAGCTAAGACTTCAAGAACTATATTGAATAGATGTGGAGAAAGTGGATAAACCTTGTCTTGTTCCTGATTTTAGTGGAATTGCTTTGAGTTCTCTCCATGCCGTGGGATGGTCTTTCTGTATGCTGTGAATATGTGTTACTACCATTGGTTAATAAGGAAGTGGCTCTGGCCTATGGCAAGACAGGTTATAGCCAGGTGGGAAATCCAAGAAAGAGACAGGGAGAAGAAAAGTGGAGTTGAGAAGATGCTGCAAACTGTTACCTGAGAAGCAAGATGTAATGGAACTCAGGTGGAAGCCATGAGACACATGGTGATACATAGATTAATAGAAATGGGTTAATTTAAGATGAGTGAGCTAGTTAGTAATAAGCCTGGGCCATAGACTAAACAGCTTGCAATTAATATTAAGCCTCTGGTGATTATTTTATAAAAATGGCTGCTGCCCTGGTGGGACTGGGCAGGACCAAGAAACTTCAGTCTATATATCCATTTAAGTTGATGTTGGCTATGAGCCTGTTGTAAACTGCCTTTATCATGTTTAGTTATGTCTCTTGTATTCTTTTATCATGAAGGGGTGTTGGATTTTGTCAAGGGCCTTTTCTGCATCTAATAAGATGATCATGTGGTTTTTTTCTTTCAGTTTATTTATATGGTGGATCATATTTATTAATTTTCATATATTGAACCCATTCCCTGCATCTCTGGGATGAAGCTTACTTGATCATCGTTGATGATCTTTTTGATGTTTTCTTAATTTTGTTTGCAAGGATTTTATTGAGTAATTTTGATCTATGTTCATAAGGAAAATTGGTCTAAAATTCTCATTCTTTTTTGGATCTTTGTGTGGTTTGGGTATAAGGGTAACTATGGCCTCATAGAATGAGTTGGGCAATGTTCCTTCTGTTTCTATTTTGTGGAATAATTTGAGGAGTAGTGGCATTAACTCTTCTTTGAAAGTCTGGTAAAATTCTGCACTAAAAGTATTTGGTCTTGGGCTTTTGATTAGGAGATGTTTCTCCCAACTAGACTGCTTCTGTTTCACTAGGGACTATAGGTTTGTTTAAATTGCTTATCTGGTCTTGATTTACTTTGGTAAGTGGTACCTATCAAGAAAGTTATCCATTTCTTTTAGATTTCCCAATTTTGTAGAGTACAGGGTTTTGTTTTTGTTTTTGTTTTTTGTTTTTTCTGAGACAGGGTTTTTCTATGTAGCCCTGGCTGTCCTGGAACTCATTTTGTAGACCAGGCTGGCCTCAGACTTACAGAGATCCACCTGCCTCTGCCTCCTGAGTGCTAGAACTAAAGGTGTGCACCACCACTGCCCAGCCTAGTACACGTTTTTTAAAGTATGTCCTTATGATTCTCTGGAATTCCTTAGTGTCTATTATGAGTCTTTAATTTTTATTTTGTTAATTTGGATATTCTCTCTCTGCCTTTTAATTAATTTAGATAGGGGTTTGTTGACCTTATTGATTTTTCTCAAAGAACCAATTTATTTCATTTTTTTGTATTTTTTTTTTATTGATTTCAGCCTATGGTTGATGATTTCTTGCTGTCTACTCCTAGATCTTAGTTCTTTTTTTTTTTTTTTTTTTTTGTTCTAGATCTTTCTGGTGTACTGCTAACTTACTAAGATAAGATCTCTTCAGGTTTCTTTTTCTCAATGTAGGCACTTAGTGCTATATTGTGTCCCATAAATCTGGGTATGTTGTGTTTTCATGTTCATTCAAATCTAGAAAGTCTTTCCTTCCTTCCTTCCTTCCTTCCTTCCTTCCTTCCTTCCTTTTCTTTCTTTCTTTCTTTCTTGACCCATTTTTCATTCAGTAGAGAGTTGTTCAGCTGCCATGAGTTTGTAAGCTTTCTGTTGTTGTTGATATACACCTTTAACCCATGGTGGTTTGATAGGATTCAGGGAGTTATTTCAAATTTCTTGCATCTATGTGTCCAAGTATGTGGTCAATTTTGGAGAAACTTCTATGAGGTATTGAGAAGAATGTATATCCTTTTGTGTTTGGGTGAAATGTTCTATAAATACCTGTTAGATACATTTGATTTATTAATGTCAGCTCCAGCATTTCTCTGTTTAGGTTTTTTTTTTTTTTTTTTCTAGATGACCTGTCTATTGGTTAGAGTTGAGTATTGAAGTCTCCCACTATCTGTGCATGAGGGTCAGTATGTAATTTAAGGTGTAGTAGTATTTCTTTTTACAAACAGGGATGCCCTTGTATTTGGGCATTGGGTGATAACAATTGACATATCATCATGGTGGATTTTTCCTTTGATGAGTATATAGTGTTCTTCAGACATAAACCCACACATCCATGGACACCTGATTTTTAATAAAGAAGACAGAAACACACACTGGAAAAAGATCTCAGCATCTTTAACAAATGGTACTGGTCAAACTGGATGTCAGGATGTTGAAAATGCAAAGAGATCCATACGTATAACCCTGGACAAAACTCCAAATGAATTGAAGACCTCAACATAAAACCGGGTATGCTGAACCCAAAAGAAGAGAAAGTGGGGAGCAGCCTTGAACTCACTAGCACAGAAGACTTTCTGAACAGAACATTATTAATACAGGCGTTAAGACCAACAATTAATAAGTGGGACCTTATGAAAGAGAACCAGAAACCTTCTGCATGGTAAAGGACACTATCATTTGGACAAAGCCACAGCCTAAAAACTAGGAAAAGCTTTTTTTAAAAAAACCAAATCCTCATCCAATAAAGGGTTATTATCCAAAATATATAAAGAACTCAAGAAACTATATATCAAAAAAATAACCCAAATGAAAAATGGGGTACAGATCTAAACAGAATTCTAATAGAGGAAACTCAAATGGCTAAGAAACTCCTACAGAAATGTTCAGTATCCTTAGCTGTCAGAGAAATGCAAATCAGAACTACTTTGAGATTCCATCTTATACCTGTCAGAATGGCTAAGATCAATAACACAAGTGGCAGTCATACTGGCAAGGATATGGATCATGGAGAACACTCCCCCATTGCTGATGAGAGTGCAAACTTGTCACTATGGGAATCAGCATGGAGGGGCCTCAGAAATACGGGAAATATGACCTACCTCGAGACCTAGCTATGCCACTCTTGGGCATATCCCCAAGACTCTTTACCCAAGCACAAGGACACTTGCTCAGCCAAGTTTACTGTTGATCTAGTCACAATAGCCAGAAATTGGAAACAGCATAGATGTCCCTTGACAGAATAATGGATAAAGATAATGTGGTACATTTACACAATGGAGTATTACTCAGCTCTTAAAAAAAACGACACCATTGCAGGCAAATGGATGGAACCAGAAAAAAATCATCCTGAGTGAGGTAACTCAGACCCCCCAAAATAATATGGTATGTATTCACTTATATCTGGATATTAGCTGTTAAATAAATGATAACCAAGCTACAGTCTATAGACCCATAGAAAAAGGGGCTGGGGATATACATGGATCTTCCTTAGAAGGGAAACTAGAATAGATTTTATGGGTGAACTGGAGTGGAGATATGTGGGTGGAATCAGGGCAAGTACTATAATGGAAGGCACTTTAGGGATGGTATGGAAACTTGGTTCAGTGGAAACTTGTGTAATATATGAAGGCGATCTTAGTGAAGTCTCCAAACATTAAGGGAGGTGGAGCCCCAACTGGCCATCTCTTGTTATCAAATGAAGCTTCCAGTTCCAATTGAGTTGTAGGCCAAAAGGGTCCCATGGAAATACCCAAACAACCCAGGCTGTTGCCAAGACAATAGGCTGCTCTCCACAAACTCAGTGCAAGGGCCCATTGCTGAACTCACACACAACTCACTGAATATGGAGAGGTTAAGCTGGTGCCTACATAGAACCTTCACCCCCATGTTCTAGTGTCTATGACATGGAAAGGTACTCTTCAGCCTACCAAAAGAGAAACATAAACATCAACCCAACCACAAAAACCTTTGCTTTACAATCTGTCCTGCCTACAAAATATGCCAGGGCAATGGTAGCACAAGTCTTGCAGGAATAACTAACTGGGGTGGTTTGAAAGAAAATGGTCCCCATAGGGAGTGGCACTACTAGGAGGTGTGGCCTTGCTGGAGGAAGTGTGTCACTGTGGGGGTGGGCTTTGAGGTCTCATGCTCAAGCTATGCTCAGTGTGATACACAGTTGCTTCTGCTGCCTGGGGATCAAGATGTAGAATTCTCAGCTCCTTCTCCAGCACCATGTCTGCCTGCACACCACCATGTCTCACCATGATGATAATGGACTAAACCTCTGAAATTATAAGCCACCCAATTAAATGTTTTCTTTTATAAGAGTTGTGGTGGTCATGGTGTCTCTTCTCAGCAATAGAAACCCTAAGACACCAACTGATGTCTGATTTGATTTAAGGTCCACTCCATGAGATGGAACCCATACCTGATACTGCTTGGATGACCAAAAACCAGAGCCTAGATAGCCCAAGTACCGAGGGGTAAAACCAAATACTACTGGTCTTAAAAAAAAAAAAAAAAGAACAATAATATGACTCCTAATGACATTCTGCTATGCTTGTAGATCAGTGCCTTACTCAGCCATCATCAGAGAAACTTCCTGCTGCAGCAGATGGGAACATACACAGAGACCCACAGCCAGACATGACACAGAGAGAGAGGCAGGGGGAGAGAGAAAGAGTGCTTGGAATACACAGCTGTAAATGGGAGGTCTCCACTAAATCCCTCCCCTCAGAGCTCAGAGAACCCTGAGGAAGAGGAGGCAGAAGTGGTGGTGGGGGAGAGGACACTAGGAGAACAAGGTCCTTTAATTGAACAAAGCTTGTATGACCTCACAGAGACTGTAGCAGCAAGCACAGGGCCTGCACAGGTTGGCAGCAGGTCTTTGGCATGTATATGAGAGCTCTCAGTTTCCTGTTTTCATGGAACTCCCAAATATGTAAACCAGTGGGTCTCTGGTGCTTATGCCTTCTCTCCCTTTTTTAAAATTTTATTTTTATTTCATATGCATTGGTGTTTGGTCTGCATGCATGTCTGTGTGAGGGAGTCAGATCCACTGGAACCTGAGTTACAAACAGGTGTGAGCCACCATGTGGGTGCTGGGAATTGAACCAGGGACCTCTGGAAGAGTAGCCAATTTTCCTAACCTCTGAGCCATCTCTCCAGCCCCACTCATGCCTCCTCTTGGGGATCTTTTATTTTTCTGTTGGGTTGTCTTGTCCAACTTTGATATGATGTTTTTTTCCTGTCTTATTATGTATTATTTTGTCATGTTGGGTTGTTATCTGTGAGAAGCCATTCTTTTGTAATGAGAGACAGAAAGGGAGTGGATCTGGATGGGAGAGGAGGTGAGGAGGAACTGGGAGGAGTAGAGAGAGGGGTATTCAGATTATGTTGTATGGGAAAAGGATCTATCTATGCTTATTAAGG
The DNA here is from genome assembly GCF_903995425.1 of Onychomys torridus. Taxonomy (NCBI): domain Eukaryota; kingdom Metazoa; phylum Chordata; class Mammalia; order Rodentia; family Cricetidae; genus Onychomys; species Onychomys torridus. The sequence continues at coordinate 132,496,864 of NC_050446.1, forward strand.
GGAGGGTGCATGAAATGATGAATTATTGGTTAAGAAGCATGAGTTTCTCTAGTAGAAGTCCTTGGGTTCAGTTCCTGATACCCACATGGCAAATCACAACTGTCTGTGACTCCAGTTCCAGGGGATCAGATGCCTTCTTCTGATGTCTGTGGGCACGAGGTATGCATGTGATATACAGACATACATGTAGACAAAACACTAATATGCATAAAATAAAATAAATCTAAAAATCAAAATAAGAAAACCTCATTTAGTATTAGTAGAAGTGGCACCTAAGAAAACACACACACACACACACACACACACACACACACACACACACACACACACTCCTCTTCTCTTACCAAAGATACTCTAACCATCCATGCCAAAGAAGAAGCCATTTTATATGCTGTGGTCACTAGAGGTTCCAAGCTAAACACACCCATGTCTTGCTCCAGATTTGCACTCACTTGGCGGAGAGAGTAGGGCTGAGTGTAAGCTATTGATTTTCACTCTTCTTCATGTGTAATTTAGTATTGAGGCTCTGGGAGGGAAATTTAGATATATATTTTTCATCTTTGTGTGTGTGTGTATGATGTGTGCATTTGTATGTGTATGTATGATGTGTGTGAAGTGTTTGTATGTTGTGTGTGTATGGGTATGTGTATGTGTGCATGTTCATCGATGAAGCTCAAGTCACACTCACACCATGGTGTCTGTGTGGAGTGCAGAGGACACTCTCAGGTGTTAGCCCTTGCCTTCCATTTGAGACAGGACCTCTGGCTTGCCACCACACATGCCAGGATGGCTGGTCTGTGAACTTCTGCGGATTCTCCTGTCTCTGACTCCTATTTCCCTGTAGGATTGCTGGGATTATAGCCATGTGCTACTGTGTCCAGCTTTGCCTGGGTTCTGGGAATCCAAACTCAGGTCCTCATGCTTGTGTGGCAAGTGCTTTGCCCGTTCATCTGTCTCCTCGTATCCCTTAGATATGTCTTTTCAAATGCATACTGTGCTCTTGTGATAGCTGTAGTGAAGGCTTGTGGCACGGAAGCCATTAAGCTCACTACTCTGAAAGCATGGTCCCCCAAGAGACATTGGAGGTATATGGGCTAGGACTTAGCCACTAGGTATTTTGGTTGTAGCCAAAAGAAGCTACATGGAACTTCTGAAGCCTAACAATTATTCCTTGGAAGGATATAGGTGTGCACTGGACTAAACAGAGCTTTTGGAATCCAGCGGGAGGGAGCCGCTCTGCAGTTTTCCAGCATGCTGTGAGTGTGAATGTATGAAGTGTCTGGTCCCCATAGTGAGCATCCTTAGGTGGAGTTCCATATCCCCCAGGCATGTGGGTTGAGGGATCCTCCAGGACTGGGTCCAAGATGAAGGATAAAGGGGATTAGAGTCCAGGGAACAAAGTCATTGACTGGTCACTTCTGTCTGGTGTCAACTGGAGCAGGACTTGATATGGAGTAGGGGTGGGGTGGGAGAGGATCCAACACAGCCCAGCATCGGTGAAGGATTTCACCTTTCCTGGTTCTTCTCAGTAGCAGGCAACTAGTGTCCCTGGGCTGATCATGATGAGGAACTGTTAGCCTCTCAGAATACCCAAGAGCACTGAGTACTGAGTTCTGTGCTGATTCTCTGAAGACTGTCACCAGCACTGGGGACTTCTAAGCAACGAAGACCTCACCAGGTTGCAATCTCCCTAAACACCTGCCCTTTGACAACACTCTAGCCCAGGATGTCCACTGTCTCAAGTATGTACTGTGGATAATAGCAATACCCAAATCACAAACTCCTTCCCGAGAGCTGGTGTCCAGTAGATAGTGAGCCATCTGTAATTATAGTCTGGCCTCAGTCACCCTGTAGAGGCTCCATTACCCAATTCTAAAGCCCTGTCCACTAGACTTGGAATAGGATGTCTCTAACAATCCCCTCTCATAATAGCAGGGAGGACACAGGACCCCCTCTAAACACCCAAATCAACTTCCTTTCAGACAGCCAGTAGCTCCAGTTTGCCTGAGTCTCTTACATAGAACTCCCAGTATGTGTTTAATGTCGTATCTGACATGGAGACATTGTGACCAGCCAGGTACCATTTTTAGTGATGGTTAATATGATGGTCAGCTTCACAGGATCTAGGGTCACCCTGGAGACAGGACTCTTGACATGTCTGTGAGGGATAATCTAGGTTAGATAAGCTGAAATGGGAAAACCATCCTTAACATCCTTAGCTGGGCAGGACCATTCTAACACCTGACTACTGTTCTGGATTGAATAAAAAGGAGAAAGTGGGGAGGGACCTGGCTGGTTTAGAAGAGATAATCCAAACACTAAACCGCACCAAGCAAAGCAGTGATACTTGTAACCTTAAGAGCACTCAAGAGTCAAGGCCAGACCCATGAAAACCTCAGAGTGCACGCCGAATGCTGAGAACACCATGGAAACCCTGGTGGACACCAGAGACTTGGGGCATCACAGAGAAAAGGTGGCACTTCTCTGCCACCCAGAAAGTCTGAAAGATATGGATAGTTGAGATCTAGGGGGCTGTACTCTGTGACTCCAGGGCAAGAAGCAACAGGTGAGAGACCTATCCCTGAGAAAAGTTGCACATTGTCTGAGTCCATGCAGACGGAAGACCTGAGAACCCTGACAAACAGAATCAACTCATGGGAGAGCGGAGAACAACACTGTGAACATGAATGAGAAAAAACCAAAGGAGAAGGGACCAGTCATTCCCCAAGGAAAGCCACAGAAGGACAACTATTGTCTGAAGTTGGCAAGTTGGCATAACAAATTAGATAGGGAGAGAAAGAAGAACACAAGGACCCCCCCACCCCCTGTACACACACACACACACACACACACACACACACACACACACACACACAGGAGACTGGACTACAGAATCTAGATGATGGAGCCATCAAGTCTACATCCAGGAGCAAATTCAGTGGGAAAGTATGTGAGGCCAGGAAGACAGGGTGAGATGTCCCTGCCTCATGTAGCAGAGGAACAAACAGGTGAGAAAGGTGTGGAAATCCCAGTGAAGGCTCAGAAAGAGAAAATGGTCCCTGGAGATTCAGATGTCAGGTGCCTGGGATCCAGAGACTTTGGAGACACTTTGGACAGTGACCCTAAGATGAGAGTAAGTCAGAGTGCCAAGAAAGACCCAGAAAATCCAAAGAAAGATTAAGGCATTGTGTACACTAAGAAATTAAGAGCAAGAAGTCACTAGGGAGGTGGAGATACGCAGTAAAGATGTTAAGATAGTAGGGCGGTGGTGGCGCACGCCTTTAATCCCAGCACTCGGGAGGCAGAAGCCAGGTGGATCTCTGTGAGTTCGAGGCCAGTCTGGGCTACCAAGTGAGTTCCAGGAAAGGCGCAAAGCTACACAGAGAAACCTTGTCTCGAAAAACAAAACAAAACAAAACAAACAAACAAACAAAAAAAGATGTTAAGATAGAGCTAAATAAATTAGAGATAAATTCTAGTATGATTTTCACTGTCGGTGTAAAGTGAATTCTATAAATAATGGGATTAGTGTTTAAGGGAAGAAAGCTTGGAGTTTTCCTGGTTACCATGTCTTCAAAAGCCCATGGGTAGATCATGAAGGGGTAACAATGAAAGTGCAGCCTTCCTTGTTGCACAGGAAAGCCTTGCAGTAAGTAGTTCACTAACCGGGGTTGGGGGAGAGCAAGAACAAGCACTTTCTGACTGCAGGTGTGAGATGACCAGCTGCCTCACACTCCTGCTGCTGTGGCTTCATTGCCCTGGACTGGACCCTCCAACTGTGAACCGTAGGTATGTTGATGTTGTCACAGCAACAAGGCAAGTGGCAAAGACAATTCCCTAACCCAGAGGGGCACCATCCAGACTCAGGACAGGAGTGTCAGCATTAGCAAGGCTCATGAAGAATGGTGGAGGCAAGGGTAGGTGAGAATAAGAGCTGCAGGCCCTCTGTGGGGGAGGTTGTCTAGCTCTTTGGGAGGAAGACGAGGACCATAGTTAACACACACCTTTTGTAGCAGTTCCAGTACTGGGAACTTACACTCCAATCTACAGGCAAAGGAGCATCTGGAGACTGATGAATGGTTCAGGATAGGTAAAGGAGCCTATGAACAAGCTTGAAAACCTGAGTTCAGTCTCCAAGACCCATATAGTAGAAGGAGAGACCAGAATCCTGAGAGTTGTCCTCTGACCTCCACACATGGGCCTTGTGTTCTTTCTGAGAGGATGAAGCCAAGTTGGTAAGCATGGCCAGGTCACTGGGACCCATGGACTGTGTCTGTTAGGTACTGTGATTTTCCTCACTCCTCAGACAAGATGACTGAGGTCAATGATGTGAGCAAACCACACCCACCTTACCTGCCAAGGAAGATCCTCAGGCTTGCTGCATCTCTGCACAGTCGTTATGTGACTTGGCTTCTTCATCTCAGATGACAGTGAGGAGCTCTGCATTCTGGGGGTATTGGAAGATGAAAAGAACAGTCTTCAGGATGGTGGTAGATTCTAAGCTGGTGGGGCTGTAAGATGGAGTGAATGCTGAGTACATAAAGCTTTCACCCATGGTACTTATACTGAAGTGGAGGCATGTATGGGTCCTAAGTCTAGAAGAGAGATTCTCAAGGCTGCAAGCAAATGCAGACAACTCCCCAGGCAAGGCTAGCCATATTCAATCCTGTGTACAATCCTTCCATGGACTCTCCATGGCCACTGTCATAAGGTCCAACCCCTTCCTGACACCTTGTGATTCTTTGGGATTTGGGTCCTGCCAATTTCTAACCTCATCCAGTCCTTGAGCCCTCACTCTGTCCTCACAAGCTCCATGGCCTTCTCTCTCCCCAGGGTCACCTCTGCCTTCTCTGGCAATCAGATCTTTGCTCACTCCATTCTTCCTGCTGGACATTTCTCCTGCTTTTCCAGTTAATAGTGTCTCTTATTTCCAGTTCTGGTCCACCTGTGACCTTCTTAGGGAATGCTCTTTAACCTTCCAGCCCTGGCTAGGAGCCCTTACACCTGTGCTGTCTGGTCCTCACCTCTCTTGTGATTCTTCCCTCCCTGACTGTTACTTGCCTAATTGGTCCCTCCACTTCACCCCAGGTGATAGATAGCACCTACACATAAAGGCACCTAGCATATGGTCACTGGCTTGGGACCAACTGGGAGTCACTCTGCTAGACAATTCTTTCTCTTAAACGTTTATTTTATTTTTAATTATGTGCCTGTGCTTGTGTGAGGGCATATGCCAGAGGAATTGGATCCCCCGGGACTAGAGTTCCAGTGGTTGTTTCATAGGGACCCTGGACACTGAACTCTGAGAGCATCGTGCTCTCTTAATGGTTGAGCCATCACCTCTCCAGCCTTGGTAATTAGTTTAATAGCCACCCACATCCCCATTGAACAAACAAGGACCCAGGAGGCTCCCATTGTGAGTCAGGGACAATCTAGGAGATAGGAAAGGCTGGGTGTAGCTGCATAATGTGAGATTCGTGAACATTTTGGATCTGCAGAGCTTTGATGGGCACACAGTATACCAGAGTGGGAGCAAACCTGCACTATGTGGCATTGGACAGTCACCAGGGCCACTGCTCCTTCTTCTCTGGATTCGGAGCCTCTAGGAAAGGCTCCACTCTGCAGTGTGGCTCCAGGGCCACCTGAATCTTAGACTAAGCACTAAGTACACATCCTATTACCCCCATTGGATTCCAGTATCCTGACACCACCACTGTCACCATACCCAATCCACTGATGGAGACACGGGTCTAGGAAGGCTGAAGGGTCCTGTAACAACAAAGAGGGCAATAAAGCCAGGGTGGGATCCAGGTCAATGTTCAAACCTGGTACATAGGCAGATGTCATAGTGGGTCCAGTCTGACTCCACCAACTTCCCCAGGGCTCACTGGACCATTGCTCACCCTCCAACTAACAGGTCTCACCCATGTGGCACTTTCATTGCCTCCTCCTTGTTGGGCATCTCATTTTCCAGATGAGGCTTCCTGTCCTGGGGTTTTTTGGAAATAGTCGAATGCTCAAGGGGTGGGCTTTGCACAAAGGCTCATGTCAGGAACAAAGTGACCCAACTGCCCAGGCCAACGTATAACCATCCTTTGTGCCAACTTTAGAATTTCATTACTTCCCCAGAGTCCCCTAGCTTGGCTTAGATGTTCTCGAGTTCAAGTTGATTTTAATAGCCTCCCTTCCCCCTTGTGTTGGGCTATTGATCTTCATTTTGCAGACTGACTTTGGCGGTGAACCTCTGTATCTTGGAAGGCTTGTCAGGGGCTCATTTAGGCTCACAGCTTTCATTAGCACAGTTAACGTCCTGTATGTCACACACATATTTCCTCACGTGTAGCCTCTCTCTGGTTTGCTATCCAGATGGTTTTAAAATCAAGGAAGCTGCCGTGTTTGCCTCGAGCTGGTTATTTTGAATTTCAAGATAGCAGCCTCGGTCAGAAGATAAGTGAAGCAGCTGGCCGGGTTGATTCGCCTGCGACTTGCCAAGTACAAAATGAAGTCTCTGTTGATAATTTCCTTTGTTTTAAATAATTAACACAATTACCAATTTCTATTCCCCTTGGGATGCCGCAGAAGTGTATTTAAGTTAATTTGCTCCTTGGTGTTTTTTTTTTTTTTTTTTTTTTTAATGTGTGTGTCTGTGTGCATTTGTGTCTGCATAGTGTGTATGTAGGGGCATATGCACATGTGTGCACAGTCGTGTGGAAGCCAGAGGTTGACACCCATCTTCCTCATCCACTCTTCATCTTATTCTTTGAGATAGGATCTCTCACCCACTTAGAGCTCACTGGTTTGGCAGGATGGGCCAATAGGCCCCAAGGAGCCTCTTGTCTCTACCTCCCCAGTGCTGGGGCCAAATATGTGCCATGATGTCAGGAGTTAGAACTCAAGCCCTCAGGCATGCATGGTGGGGCCATCTCCTCAGCCCCTTCCCATTTTTATAATGGGTTTTGAAACTGCTCTCTGTCAGAACTAATCTATTAGGGAGTAGCTGTGATTTTTTTTTAACCTGGTTAATCTGTACCTAAATGGTAACTTGTCGTCACAAAGTAGACAGCTCTAGATAAAAGCAAGATGTAAATTAGATAACCTTATACACAAAAAGTAAGAGAGTGAAAAAGAAAACAACAACAAAAAACCCTGAGGCAGCGTTTATTTTATTGCCCACCTCAAGCATAAATTGTTGAACAAGGAGATTTTTTTTTTTTTTTTTTTTTTTTTTAAAGCCAGAAATTGCTGTGGAGGGAACTGGTCCCAGCAGCTAGAGGGTTGGTCTGGGATGTGTCTGGTATCATATGTACCATAGCCTCATGCCTATCATCCTCTGGTGAAGACATTTTCAAATACAGACCAAGAGAGAACAAATGGTAAAAATCAACGTCCCATTAGAAGCCACCCAGGCTTTGCTGTTTTTCTTGGGTCCCTGCTGTGCCCTAGATTCCCTGATTGCTCAGGGCTATAATAACAAAATCCTCTGATTCTTATGAAACCCTACCCGATTGGGTTGAACTAGCCAGATCAGAGGTTCCTAACGGGGGCTGTTTTGCCCCCAGAAGACGCCTAGCAATGTCAGGAGACACTTCTGGAATTTTTTGACTTTGTTGGGGGGGGGGTTGGAATGCTGCAAGCCACCACAAGGCACAGGACAGCCCCTTCTCTATAAAGAAACTTGTTCCAAAGGTCAACAGTGCAGAGGCTGGGAAACCTTGGGTGTGGGTGGGTGTGGGGACACACGTGTGATTGCTTGTACACTCTGAACTTCCTTAGCAGAGGGGTTAGTGTGCTGTTCCTACCCAAAGTTTCCAGAACTTGGAGATGGAACTCAGGCATGCTTCAGCTCAGGTGCTGAGTTGTGTAACTAATCAATCCGTTAGCTGGTTTCCGTTTCCTTTCAGGAATGCAAAGGTCCTGGACATCTGGTGCTAATGGTAGAGTGGGCTTTGATCAAAGAAAGCAATGTGTAGAACATAATGCCAGGCTTAGGCCTAGCTTCGGGGAGCCTTGGAGCTTCAGCTGGGTAGAATGGCTACTCTGTGACCTCAGGGGTCTGACCCAAGGGCTGCCCTGCTGTAGAGCAGATCCCTGCTAGTCGCCCTACTGGGCAATCTTCTCTCTCGTGGAGTTGGACGTGCTGCGGCGAAAGGTCACGAGGAATGAAGCAACAAGATTCCCGTGAGCAAGCTTCGGTGCTAAGCTTCAGTGATTTCATTGGCATGGCAAGGAACTTGAGGCTTGCCAAAGACAACAACCCCACAGTGCAGTTGAGAGTGTAGTTTCTAGGGTAGTGTGTCCCCTGCTCTGGCCTGCTAAGAGCTCTGGGGAGATCCAGAGGTGGAGAGGTTGCAGTGTCTACCACACCGCCCAGCACCAGCCTTCACCTTCCCTGGCTGTACCTCCTGTTCTTACTTGCTAGCAAGCCAGCAGGGAGGGGGACCTAATCAGTTTTATGCTAGGATGGCTCAGTGCTGAGGGCTGGCTAGCTATGTGACCTCTGATTTCCACTCAGCCAGAGAAAGCAGACTCTGATGGATGAACCTTGGATGCACACATGTGCAAGTCTTCAAATTATGAGCACGTCCCTTCCTTGACTTCCCTCCAGGTCCCTTCATCTTTTCTCAACATATCTTGTGTGGAAATTTGGGAATAGGAAAGCAAGGCTGTGCTGAAGAGCTATGGTGCTCAAATCTACCTATGAAAGGGTCTGAGTGTGCTTGAGGTCCTGCCAGAAGACCTCAGAGCCTGGGACATGGGCTGCTGTGCACTGCAGAGTTTCTGGGTGCCAGGCAGTGACTGGCACCAAGCTGAGGACCCTGTGCCTCACCCTCTGAACCTCACAGTAATCCTAGACAAAGGTAGGGTTTTCATGTCCATTTCATGTCCAGAGAAGGCGGTACCTCATCACCAAGGGTTCTTGAGGCCCCCATGCCCCCACTGTCAGGCCTGCTGGCTATCATCCGTGAGAAGCTTCCTTCTCTTCCAACCTTGCAGTAGAACACAGCCTTACCAGTCTATGGGTTTGGTGTGCAAGACCAGCCCAACGGCCAGATCTAAGTAACCTGGATTTTGTCCCTTACCTGGGTAACTTGGTTGCTTGGGATAGTTTGAACCCTCTTAGTGCCCCAACACAAGCAGATGCTCTGGATACCTGGAAGCCAGGCTCCAGGGACAAAATCCATACATCGCCTAGTTACCTAGCTCCTCCATCAGAACCTAGAAAGATCTTGGAGACACCACAGATGCCCTCCAGGTGAGTCTGGGAAAGGGTGCTCACAGGGCAGCAGCGCAGGGCAGGTACCCAGGCCCAGTGTGACCGTGTCCAAGGGCCCTTGGGAACATTAGAAGGTGAGTCGATTGGGGAGAGTGGCACCTACCTCTCAAGAGCACCAGGACGCATGCGTAGGGGAGCATAGCTGCAGACATCTCTTTGGGGCTCACTGGAGGATGAGGCACTGAAAGGAGTCTCCGGCAGCTGTGGGCTGGGGCGGGCTGGGTCCTGTGCCCCTCGCCTAGGCTGTGCCGCTGCCTGTGGACTGGGGATCCTGGAGAGCTGAGCTGCGCACTCATAGGTCCAACTTGCCAGAAGAGGTGGAGACGAGATGGTCTGGAGCAGTGTTCAGCCCCTGGTTCAGCTGCTCCTGCAGCTCACACTCCCAGGTCCTGCCTCCAGGGTCCTCGCCTCCCCAAGAGCCCTTGCTCAGGGCAAGGAACCCCCACCCCCACTTCGCCCCCCACAAAGCTGTGCTTCACGCCCCAGAGCACTCAGGCCAGGCTGTTCCTGGGAAGGGTACGGGCCTAGGGATGCAGAAAGTTCTTTTTAGCCTTTATGGGCCCGAGACCCCAGAAATGTCTGTTGAGGTCTTCCAGATACTCTTAGCGTGGGAGTACAGTGAAAGTGGCCAAGCCTGCCTCTCTCTGTGTAATTGGGCAAAGCCTGGAGCTGTCTGGGATGGGTTTCCTCCCCCACCCAACTCCTCCTTCTGCCGCCACCCCACGGGACTCAGGGAGTCCGTTTGGGTGACAGCGCAGAGGCAAAGCAGCTGCAAAGACAGGCAGAATACCCCCAAAAGGGTCCCCAGAGCTCACCAAGTCAGACATTGAAAGGGACACCCTATGTGGCAAAACAAGACTTGTGGCCACCTGGGAGGGGGCATGAGAAAGTCAGGATTATATAAAGGAAGAGAGTGAGGTGGCTGGGGAAAGTGGCTCCGGTCTGGCCACAGGGAGCACCACAGGTCCGTGGATCCTAAGGGGCAGCTCTTTGTGTTGTCAGGAGCTGGTGAGCTGGGAGAAGATTTCAGAAGAGGAGAAAAGGAGGGAGACGAGGGAGGGAGAGAGAGAAGAAAAGGAGAAGAGAAGAGAGAAGATTGAGGATGGAAGGGATAGAGGAAGAAAGAAGCGAAGGAGGGAGAGAGTGGAGAAAAACACAGGAGGAGGAGGAGGAGGAGGAGGAGGAGGAGGAGGAGGAGGAGGAGGAGGAGGCCACTGTCTCCCTGAGGTAGGTCTGTGTCCAGGCACCTGTTGGAGCAGTCAGCTTGGCCCTCAGAAGGCTTCCTAGGTTTCAACTGCCCCACTTCAGTGGGCTGAGCATCCCATAAGGGACCCAAGACACCTCTTCTCTTTCTTGAGGAACTGGGGTGAGTTCCTCAGGGACTCAGGAACCCCAAGATCCCTTCACCTCCATCCCCAGGACCCCCAGCCTAGGATCCACTGCTGTCCTTACTATTCTCTGCAGAGGTAAGAAGGAAAGGTAAAAGCATCTAGTGGGCCCTGAAAAGGAGGTGTGAGAGGATCTATCTCCTTCCAGAAGGTGGTGTTTCTTATGTTGTCTGTGGACTACTGAGCACACACAGCATGAGGTTTGTGGTGGATGTCTGAAACCCACATCAATGCACGCCTCCCCTGGTCAACAGCTGTCCCTGCCACGGGAAGTTTGCTTAAGGGCCAGAGGAGAGCTGTGCATGATGATTATTTATAATTTGCATAATTGTGATGATTTGTGGTGACTATGTGTCCATAAATTTGTAAAAGTTGCCATTGCAGATTAAGATTCTCTGCCCATCTTCTGCCCATCACGGGGTGATTGGCCTCTCTGTGCCTTCTGTCCATTGCAAGTCCCAGGATGTAGAGAGGAGCTCAAATATTAGTGGTTTTTTTTTTTCCTCTTTGTTGTTTGTTTGAAAAGGGGTTTGCATGGCTGTCCCAGGTGGAGTTATAATTTGATCTTTCAGAACTTACCACGCTGCTGTTAAAAGTAGAAGCTCCCCACAGAGGTTGGCAGGCAGGATGGCTGTATTGGCTGATTTCCCCACTAGAACTGTTGATTGCTGAGAACACAGGGTGGCCACCTGTTGTGTCCCTCACATCCAAATGAACCAGTAGTTCTTGTTAGCTCCATGTTGCAGCCATCTCGCCAGCCCCAGCATGAGAAAAAAAATAAGTTTTGACTTTGGACCAATGTCCCCGGCCCACACAGGTGAATAGCAGGATGTGGAGGGAGCAGTACTCAGGACAGTGGGGGAAGCTATAAAGGGCTGGGTGCCCAGGTGATGGGTCCACACTCCTCACTCCACAGGTGAGAAGGCAGAAGCATGAACAAAGTGGGTGAATTAGCTGGAGCTTAGCTGGAGGTAACCCAGCCTTCACCCCAACACAACACAAGCAGAGATGAGGTTAAAGGGACCTGGGAGGAGGCCAGTGCTAGAGGTGTTCTGTGTAAACTGGTGACTTGCAGCCACCCCCAGAGACCATGTAAAGGTGGAAGGAGGGACTGAATACACAAAGTTGTTCTCTGACCTCCACACATGCCCCATGGCACATCCATCCACATGCACCAGTAACAGTAATTTTCAAAAAAGTAGACAAATTGAGTGTTACAGAAATTTCCAGAAGGAGACTACTGACAGACCAAAGAAAGACCTCCAACCAGCTCAAGCTTGGGAAAGAAATGATCTTATGGGAGTTACAGGAACACAACAGACTGACAGCTACACCACCAAGTCCTTTGGGTGGCTTATGTGTGCCACTGGAGAGTCCTATCCACAACCCACACAGTTCACATAAAGCTGTACCACTGAAAAGTTCTGGATAGCTATGGGTAGCCATCCTACAAAAGTAGCTCCCCTGGAATCCCAGTGAATTGTTGGGGAAGGGAGGGGTTTGTGAGTGTTTACCTCCAGCTCCACTAGAGAATGTCAACAGTGGAGACCTCCTGAGAGTGTCATGCTGGAGGTCAGTGTTGCTCTGGTTCATGTTGGTGACCATCACGTCTAGCCCAGAAAACAGCCTCACAACATAGTATTTGAACAAGATTCTCCTGGAGTTGTGACGACACCAAGTGAGAAGGGGAAGGAGAGACTAAAGTTACGAGTCCCCTATGACTTCAAACTGACTTTACTTTTTTTTTTTTTTTTTTTTTTTTTTCCGAGACAGGGTTTCTCTATGTAGCTTTTCGCCTTTCCTGGAACTCACTTTGGAGACCAGGCTGGCCTTGAACTCACAAAGATCCTCCTGCCTCTGCCTTCTGAGTGCGGGGATTAAAGGTGTGTGCCACCACCGCCTGGTGCCTTTACTTTTAAAAATAAAGGAAGGAAAGAGGAAGAAAGGAAAGAGGGAGGAGAAGGGAGAAGAGAGAGGAAACATGGAAGGGAAGAAGGGAGGGAGAAAAATAAAGAAAAGATAAAAAGCTACATTATCTCGACCTGTTTTGCAAGAGGAAGGATGCTACACTCAGCTCATGTCCACTTTCCTAGCTCTAGAATAATCAGGAAAAATCTCAGAATCTAGAAGATCCAGAGTGGCTGTGTTGTCTGGGGAAGAAGCCCCACCCAGTGCTGGTGCCTCTCAGGGCACCATTGCTTTGCAGTCTGCAGAGCTCTGCTTTCTAGGTTGGTAATCACAGAAGGACCCTTCAGGGCACCAGAGCTTCTTGGGGGTAGTTATAGGAATTTCTTGACAGACACGGGGGTGCTAGGGATCTCTCATGAGCCAGGCCCTTTGTCTCCCCGACACACTTCTAAACACCCACTTTCTCATCCTTGCCCATGTTAAAGGCACCCAGGGAAGATAAGATCAACCAAACTCGTGCTGAGAAATGCTGTTTCCTTTGCCCACTATCAGGGTGTCTGATCAAAGAATTGGTGCCCAGCTTAGTTATCTAGTAACCAAATAAGCATCCAGGTGGCCTCCTGGGGACTGCTCTGGATGAGTAAGGGCCAGACCAGAGCAAGATCCCGCCTTCCCAGACCTGAAAACTCCCTGGGAAGGAGTTGAAGGCCACATGGCTGGTGTGCAGTGGAGCCTAGCTGGGAAAGCTCTGGGGCTTGGAAGTCTGTTTTCTCAGCCTGCCCCTACACTGTTGGGTTCTGAGTGGCTTCTTGTCTACTTGATTCTTGGGAGACCACATGTGGAAACCCCTTGAGCTTTCTGGGACCTCCCTCATCAACCCTTATGCCTGTCTTAGGCATTCTTTTTCTTGCTTCATCTGAATGTTGTGTGTATGGCTGTGGGGAAGTGATGACATTGGAGGGCTTAGCTTAGTGGGTATGTTTGAATGACTAGATGGATTACTGGGTAGAGGGATGAGAGAGTGAATGGATGGATGGACTGGGGCTTAGATAGATATGTGGGTAAATTGATGAAGAGGTGAGTGATGGATAGACTAAGGCTTAGATAGATGAATTGACTAATGAATAGATGGATGGATTGAGGTTTAGATGGATGGGTAGATGGATGGATGGATGAGTGAGTAAATAAATTGAGGTTTAAACGGACAGGTGTATGGATGGTTGAGTGAATGCATGGATTGAGGCTTAGATGGATGGGTAGATGGATGAATGAGTGTGGATGGGTGGGTAGATGGATGGATGGATGGATGGATGGATGGATGGATGGATGGATGGATGGATGAGTGAGTGGATGAACTGAGGTTTAGATGGATGAGTGGATGGGTGGGTGGATGAGTGAGTATGTGGATGGGTGGGTGGATGGATAAATGAGTGGTGGGTACAAGGGTGGGTGCTGGCTGGCATTGTAATTATCACGATTGTTGCCTGAATAATGTGGAATTTCCCCTTTCACATTCACTAATTAATTAGTAATAATTCACCAGTGAACCCCATCATTCATTAACTCACTCCTGAGTTACCAGCCCCTAAACTGTGGAGACACACCCTAGTCCTGGTCCTCAAGAGACATTTTTCCACAAAGGCAGGCTATGGTTTCTCATAGGAGTAGCAGCAGGACCAAGAAGGTGGATGATGTTTCTAAGAGAGAGAGAGAGAGAGAGAGAGAGAGAGAGAGAGAGAGAGAGAGAGTTAGAGTTCCCACTCCTTCCAGGTTCTCCTTGGATACCACTCTGCCTAAGACCTCAGAATATAGGCCAGGCCCCCATATTTGCAGACCTGCACATTCTTGCAGAATTGCTGTTTCAGGCAGAGTCCCCTGTCCACCACCTTTCCCATCTACCAGCTGGTGCCAAGAAAGGGCATACCTACTGAGACAGATTCTCCTACTTTGTGGGAGGAGAAAAATAATGCCAAGTCAGTTAGTGTCCTCCATACCGCCGGTTATAAAGTGTACTGTTATCCTCCTATGTAAAAATCAATACGGACTCCTAATACACTACCTTAAAAGCACAAAGTTTATTATTTCTCTTCCATTATGAAATTAGCAGTGCTCCCAATATACTGTTTGGAAAATACCGAGAAAGTAGAACAAAGGAGACACTGACAGTCTTATATACTCCCACTAGCCAGGGACAGCCACAGCTGACCCTGGACCTCCAAGTCTTTTCTTGGTATTTCTCTACCTCTGTGTCTACCTAGCTATCTCTATCCAAATGTATCTCTGTATCCTGCTGTTGTCTACCTACACATCTCCAAGCTGTTGTCAAATCTCATACCAAAAGAAGTATCAGTATACTGACTTGTCCTTTGGGTTACTTCCTCAGCCCTTATGGGACTGTCAGGGGCAAGGCTGTGAGTAGAATGGGGTGCAGGACAAAATAAAGTCATGTGCTTTACGTTTTTTGGTGCTTATTTCTTTTTGTGTCTGGGGTGTGGGTACGTGCCTTGGTGTCCCTATGAAGGCCAGTGAGTAACTAACTGTTGGGAGTTGGTTTCTTCTTCCATCATATAGGTCCTGGGGGTCCCACTCAAGTGGTCAGGCCTGGTGGCAAGCATCTTCACCTACTGAGCCATCTCACCGGACACTTAAAGTATTTTTGGTCCTACAGATGGAAACCATGGCCTCATACACACTAAAGCACATTTCCACTAAGCTATATACCCACTGCTCGTATCTGCCTTTTTTAATTTGTTTTTTATGTATGAATGTTTTGTCTGATGTATGTATGTACACAC
Organism: Onychomys torridus; assembly: GCF_903995425.1. Taxonomy (NCBI): domain Eukaryota; kingdom Metazoa; phylum Chordata; class Mammalia; order Rodentia; family Cricetidae; genus Onychomys; species Onychomys torridus. Next base: position 132,512,229 of record NC_050446.1, read on the forward strand.
TATGCTTGCCTTATATCCTCAGAGGTCAGAAAAGAGTGTCAGATGCCTGGAACTGGAATTATATGTGGTTATGAGCCACACATGGGAACTGAACCCCGGTCCTCTGGAAGAGCGGCCAGCTCTCCAGGTTCTTCTTTTCAGTTCTGATTTTGAGACAGAGTCCTATTACATTGCCCACGCTGTTCTTGAACTCACTTTGTAGCCCAGGTAGTCCTTGGACTTTTGATCCTCCTGCCTCAGCCTCCTGGGTAGTTGGATGGCAGGCTTGTGCTGCTAGGCCTGGGAAAACATTCTTTTGTGGCCAAAATTTATTTCAGGTTTGATACTATTGGGCTGGGACCACAGAGCATGGGGGTGGGGCAGGGTAGACAGGAGCCATTGTCTGAGGCTTGCTGCTAATTTTGCTGGAAGCTTTGTTAGGCAGCTGTTTGAAAAATTGTTTTCTGCTTAGGATTTCAATCTGGAGTAGACCATCAAGTGTAACCCCAAATGCCTGGGAGGTGGTGTTGTGGGAAGGCAGTGTTGCCCACAGACCCATCCTCTGCTATTAGCTCTTACGGTGGGGAGGGGGTTGTGGCTGGAGGTGTCCCATCAGTTATTGGTGGTCTGAATTCAGGGAGGAGAGGATGTGGTTTCCCTTTCATTGGGCTGCCTGGTTTGGGGGTCTTGGGAATGATAGAAACAAAATTCTGGGACAGGGTAAAGGGAACCTCCTGAATGCTCCAAGCAGAACCCTAGCAAGAGCCCTTTGTGCCCCATGCCCTTCCTTTGCAGTTTACAATTAGCATTCAGGGATTAGTTTCCATGCCAGCCCCCTCCCCCCAAATGGAATTTTTATCTCTTGATTCATGCTACAAGATAAAATCCCTGTTTATCCAGTCACATGAATAATTGATAAGCACTTTCCAACTCACCAGAAGCAACTTAGCAGTCTTCCCTTGCAGCCGCGAGCTCCTGGCAATTTCCGGAGGGCCAGAGCCCTTCGGCTTCTGCTTGGAGTGCACTGCTCTCTGTCTCTGAGGTGTGAGGTATGAGGTGAGGCTTATCTCTTGATCCAGATGCGGGAGCTACAGATTAGGCATCCATAGAGGCAACATAGGGGAGGCAGGGCCCCTCAGTGTCTGCCTTGGCTCTCTGAACTCAGGCCTGTGACAGGTGTGAGCTTGGGGGTCTACCTGGAGCCTCTCCAGCTGTGGGCTTCAGGGTTTGGAGCCTTAATTAACTCTAATCTGGTCCCTGATAGTTTCAAGTAGGTCTAAAATGTAAAGGCACTTTCTTTCCTACCTACTTAATGGATTTAACATATAACAAGAAGCTGAGTTTGGGCTCCCTTCATGCTTTTGGCTCTCTAGTCCAGGTCTCATGATAAAAGACAACAGGGGTGCTATTTCTTAGCAGAGCTGGGGTTTATTCTTTTAAAACAGGTCTGGACAGCTACCTGTCATATTTTGTTCTTGCTAGCTTTGAAAACAAGATTTATTTCTCTGTTGCAGAGCATCTCAGTGTTTCAAGGGTGAGGGAAATGCAACATGAGGTGACAGAGAGAGGGCAAAATGCCCCTAGGAAAAAAGGTTAACAAGATATTGTACCTCTCGCCCTCCACTCACCCTGGAGTCTTCCAGGTGACAGACGTTTGGCTTGGATGTGGCCCTGTGCTTGTGCCTTACGGCTGGCTGGCACAGGCTCTCATGGAAACCTGGCAGGAGTGCTACTGGCTTCCATGGCTCTTAGGAGCCATACATCTCACTGCAGGGGACACAGGCCTTGACAGAAGCCACCAGCATCTGTCAGCTGCGGGAGTCCATTCCTTCTTTCTTTGGGAGGAGGGGGTCGAAACTGAACTGGAAGCTGATTTTTGTTTTATCTTTTTTGTGTGTGCCCTCATTTGTTTTCCCAAAGCTCCAGGAAATTAAGAACCACACCATTAGCTTTAGCAAACAATTTAAACAAATTAAAAGATCTGCCCACATCCCTGAGGGTGGGTGATCTTCGATCTTGGTTTTGTGGTCTTGGCCCTCCCTCTAGACACATGAGCCAGCGGATGTGGGGAGATCTGTGGGCGATACATAAAGAGTAGTTCATTTGCTTCAGACGCTTGCGTTGTGATGGGAGAGCTTTCTGGGGAAAGCTGATGTCTATCTGTCTACGTGCATTGACAGACTCATTTGCAGACCCCAAGCGTGCTCTGGGTGGCCTACTCCTGTGTCTTACCTCAGTGCAGAAAGTCCTGTTGGGACTAAAGGGCTGTGGGATTTGGAGGAGGAGAAGGTACTGTGGATTTTAACCATGTGTTCTCCCCACAGACTGTATGGGAAGAGGGAATAAGGAAACAGCCCTTGCCACCTTGTCTCTAGAACAAAAGGGGGAATAGCTGTAACCCCTGCTGCTCCTTGGTGACACAAACCACAGGCCTCTGCCAGCAGAGTGGCACTCCATCAATAGTGTTTGGGGGTTAAAGATGTGTCTTAGTCAGGGTTTCTCTTGCTGTGAAGAGACACCATGATCATAGTAACTCTTATAAAGGAAGACATTTAATTGGGGTGGCTTACAGTTGCAGAGATTCAGTCCATTATCATCATGGTGGGACGTGGCAGTGTGCAGGCAGACATGGTGCTAGTGAAGGAGCTGAGTGTTCTACATCTTGACCCACAGGCCAAGTGAACTGTGTGTCACACTGAGTATAGCTTAAGCAAAGGAGACCTTAAAGCCCATCCCCACGGTGACACACTTACTCCAACAAGGCCACACCTACTCCAATAAAGCCACACTTCCTAATAGTGCCATTCCCTTTGGGGGCCATTTTCTTTCAAACTACCATAAAATATATGCTTGTGATACCATACTATCCCCTCTTGGGTGACTCTTCTGAGGGAATGGGGTAATGTGGATGGCACATGGAGTTCTGGATAATGCTGGCATCTAGTGATGAGGCATGGTAGTGGGTAGGTTGCTCACCACAAGCTGTCTCCACTCACCCCGGCCTCTGTGCTTGTCCACCAAACAGTAAGGCAGGTTGGAGGAGGGGGAAGAGGGAACAGGCTGGCAGTGAGGCCTCTTCTCTCTTCATTGATTACAATGAAATCATGTTCCTATTCTAGGGATCCACACAACATCAAAACCTGAATTGCTCTACCATTCATCAACAAACATTTGCGGGCCCACAGTGAGAATGGCCGCACAGGGTTCTGATGGGCTTTTCTGCCAGTAAGGGAGCAGAGAGGAGGGATGCTAAGCATGGCAGAATCTGAATCTGCCTTCAGCCTTTATGCCAGGAGAGGAGAATCCTCTGAGTCTGACTCCGAAAGACCCCAGAGAAAGCGAGGATTCCTATAGGAGGAGGCTCAGTGCCCCATAGACTGGGATGCTTCCTAGCTATGGACACAGGAAGTGCACCAGCCATCAGGACAGAGGCCAGGGAAGGAGGCTGCAATTTCACATGCTCCAGAAAGTGGGAAACTCTTCTAGAAGGCTTGAGACTCCACCCCTTAGGCCAGGGCCAGGGTGGTATTTCCTATTAGGGGTAACTGATATGACTTCAGCTACTCTCTGGATAGGGCAGGAAGTACCCCTAATCCCTCTCTCTGTGTGTGGATGGGACAGGAAGTACCCCTAATCCCTCTCTGTGTGTGTGGATGGGACAGGAGGTACCCCCAACCCTCTCTCAGTGTATGGACGGGACAGGAAGTACCCTCAATCCCTCTCTTAGTGTGTGGACAAGACAGGAAGTACCCTCAATCCCTCTCTCAGTGTGTGGATGGGACAGGAAGTACACCCAACCCATCTCTCAGTGGCATTGTATAAGAGAAAGTCTCTGCTGAGTGCCGGTGTACCCCAGAACTGCTCAACACTAGCCAAGCAAGCTCTTCTTAGTAAGAAGCCCACAGGCTTAGAGCTGGAGAGCTAGGAGCCCACACAGTGGACATCTGATCTCAAGGCTTTACGTTGCTCTTAATAAAGGGGGGAGGGCTGCTCATAGACTAGAGGGAGGGTGCAGTGGGTAAAGCATTCGCTGTGTGTTCAAATTTCATTTCTGTGGCTGTGAGGAACTACCCTGACACCCCTGCTCCCTGAATACTCTAAAAAAACATCCACTTGGGGAGAAATGGCATGTTTTAGCTCACAATCCCAGGTTCCTGTCCATCATGGTAGAGATGTCCCAGATGTGGGAGATTGAGACAGCTGCTCACAGCACATCTGCATCCAGAGCAGAGAGGATGAATGCACTGGCTTGTTTGTGCTCAGCTCAGTTTCTCTCTGTTCAGGACCCTCTGGCGGAGGAACAGGGCTGCTCACAGAAGGCAGATCTTTCCAGTGCAATGAACATAATTAGGACAGTTCCCCACAGACATTCCCACAGGCCAACCCAATGTAGACAATCCCTCATTGAGACACTCTACCCAGGTGATGTTAGCTTGTGTCAAGTTAAAGCTAGCCATCACACTGTGCAAACACAAGGACTTGAGTTTGGATCCTCAAAATCCAGGTAAAGCCAGGCACGTAAGTACTTGACTGTAATCCCAACACTCCTACAGAGGGATGAAGAGGGTGGAGAGGAAGAGACAAGAGGACTCCTGAAAACCTGCAGTCCATATAGCCCGGTGTGCACAGAAACCCACAACAAAGAGACTCTATCAATACAGGCAGAAGGCAGGACCTCCACCTGAGGTTGTCTTTTGATATCCATAGGTGGTGGGCCTGGCACATGTCTGCACTCACACATGTGAACATGTGTACACGCATACATACACAAATCACACACAAGATTTAAAAGGTCATCCCCCACTTGCTGTGAGAGATACCACTTTGGTCTCTCTGCCTCCATCTTTCTTAGAGGCAGAATCTGTGCAGTGATGTCAACCTTTTTCATGGATAGCTCTATGACTTTTGATGATAGAACCCAGCATGAAACCACGGGTTTAGAGAAGTACCTCACCACCCCCAAGTCTCAGGTGACAACCTTCTTTACTTCCAGTCCTTACAGCCAATGGCAGCCTACGTTCTCTAGGGAAGCACACAGTATCAAGCATTGATTCTGTTTGCTCACTCTGCAGGATGGCTCTGGTGTCCATCTGTGCTGTATGTACATCATTTTGACTTGATGGATAGGCTCAAGGGTAAGGATATTCCATGGTTTGCCAAGAGACAACTTTTTGTTACCGTTATTTCTATATTTAGATGTTTTAAATTAAGCTGCTGTAAAATGACATTGTACTTGTTTTTGTGTGTGGATTGGAATGTTCAGTTTTCTTGGGCAAGTGTCTATAAAATGAGGTTTCTGTGTTATAAGATGAATGTATGTTGAACTATGTATCTAACTGCTAAACTGTCCACCAAACTGACTGTCCAGTTTGGAATATGTGCTGTCTGTGGATGCAAACTATATTTCCCCTACATCTCCAGTGGTACCTGACACTGTCAAACCTTCTGGGTTTCTTGGTCTCAAAAAATATAATGATACAACATTGTGGTTTTAGTTTATATTTCTCAAATGATTGAAGGTTAGCACATTATAGGCTGTCTACTTACAACTTAGATTTTAGTCCATAAGAGAAAACATGACAAATTATCCTTCATCAAAATTAATCAGATATGATTTTTTTCAAAAGACACTGTCAAGAAAGTGAGTAAGAGGCAGCCATGGTAGCACAAACTTATCATCCTAGCATGGGGAGGTAAAGGCAGAAGAATAAGAATTAAAGGTCATTGTTAGCTTATAAAATGAGTTCAATGCTTTCCTTCACTAGATGAGACCTTGGCTCAAAAAAATAAAAATATTAATATGAATGATACTGCCAGGTGTGGCGGCACCTGCCATTAATTTAATATGTGAGTCTCTGAGTTCTATTCCGACCCAATTACCTAGAGTCCGGTCAAGTTAGGACTACCATAGTAAGACCCTGTCTCAAAGCAAAACACCAAAAACAAAAAACCCAAACCAGTCAACCAAACAAACAAATAAACAGCAAAACAACAACAAAAACTTTTACAAGGAGAAATGTAAGCTGATGAAATGTTTACTTAAAAAGGCATCTTGAATATATCTAGTACATAAGAAAGCTATCTGGTATAGAAAGTGTGACAAACAAAGGAAAATACACACAAAATCATGTAAATATGGACAAAAGATAGGAGCAGGCAGGTCACCAAAGAAACATGAGCCTGTACATACTGTCTAGGACTTAGTGTGAGCCTTCACTTCCAAGTATCTTGCCTTAGAAGAAAGGAAAAATCTTTGCTCATGAGAAGGAACAAAGAGGAACATTAGAGCAGCTGCAGCCAGTGCCAGAGGCTCTACCTAGGATCAGGAAGAGGCCAGTGTCACAGACACCTCCTGTCTTGTTCCAACAATGTAGACAATGACTGGTAGGGGCTAGTGCTGATTAAAATCCTCAAAATGTTCAATCCTAGGCCCATTACACAGTATAAAATGATAAATATGAAATGTAGGATGAAAGGAAGAGATATAAAGTAGAAGCAGGGGACTGAGATAGACATTTTTGTAAGTATATAAGATGGGAAAACACAAAGCAGGAAATGCCTAACTTTGGGTGCACAGCATGTGTTGGTGGATTTTGGAATCATATGGCTTAGAGAGAGCTGTAGGTCACTCCACATTTTACATTTTGTTTCTTTATTTAATTTGAATTAAATTTTTTTTTAGATGGGGGTTTTTCTGTATAGGTATGGCTGCAGAGTCCCAGGGAGCTTGCTCTGTACACGAGGCTGGTCTTGAACTCAAAGATCCCTTTACCTATGCTCCACACATTGATGACAAAAGACTTAAATATCTGAAACTTAAACCAGCCCCAGTCAAATGCTTTCCTTTATGGATTTGCTATGGTATGGAGTCTCTTCTCAGCAAAAGAATGCCAACTGAGACAGGTCTTTATCTGGATTGGTGTGTACCTTTGACTTCTGGTAGTGTGCAAAGTAGTTTCCAGGAACATGATCACTAGTCAGTAGGGATGAATGCTGTAGGGATGCCCCCAGCTGAACCTCTTCCTCTTCAGTGAGTTATGGAGCTGAGGTCTCTTCAGTAGGGCCTTAATGTCAGTTTGTGGACAGCAACCAACAGTCTTGACTTTAGCCTGAGATGTTTGTGGATTCCATTTCTAGGGGGCCTTTTGGCCAACAACTGAATTAAATGGAAGCCAATCCTGTCACTGAGGTCTCTTTGGTGATGAGAGATGTCTGACTGGGGCTTTGTTTCCCTGTTATTTGAATATTCCATGTGTAGTTTTAGTAAATACATATAATCTCATATGTGTGTATGTGTGTGTGTGTATACATACAGATATATGTATGAAAATTTTTAAAGATATTCCTATTGTAGACAACTTACAATATGACCTTCATGTGGCCCTTGATTACATGTCTCTTCTAACACTCCCTCCTCCTTCCTCACTGTGTCCCTCTTCTCTCCCCAATTGTTTATTGTTGTGTGTGTGTGTGTGTGTGTGTGTGTGTGTGTGAGTGTGTGTTGTTATTGTTGCTTTCATTTGAAAACTGAAAAGTCCAACTAGTTCTGAACACACTTGTGTGGTGTGCGCCATTCAGTGGATTATGGGAAATGGAATAGATGCCACATCTACTAAAAGAATGATTCTCCTGGCCCATGTCTATCCACTGCCCACAGCTCCTCAGTAATGGAGATCTTCCATCGCACTGGGCTGGGGTTTGGCTGTCTTGATGTCATGTATGTGATGTCAGCTGCTGTTGGCTCATGACAACAGCATCCATGTCATGGCAGAAGGTAGCACCCCACATCAGGACTCCCCATTTTCTGGCTCTTACCTTCTTCTTCCATCCTCTTCTTCATTGTTCTGAGTCTTAGTGGTAGGGATTAGATAAAGACTCTGATGTAGGGCTGAGCACTCAGTCTCCTCTTCTCTGTACTCTGACTGTTGCTCACTGTGGAGAGAAGCTTCTCTAGGCCAGGGTAAAGTTGGACATGGGCAAAGTAAGGATGGGTAGGTGGATGGCTGGCTGGTTGGAGGGACAGAGGATAAAGGGATGGAGAAATGCCTGGTCCAATAGAGAGATAACTGGGAAAATGTCATCATGGATAGAAGAGTAGATGATTCTTTTTTGTTGAGAAAAATTCTTTGTTCATTTTACATATCACACACTTCTTCCTCTCATCTCTCTCCTGCTCCCTCTTGCCCATCTTCCCTCACAACTCCACTGGCATCCAATGTTCTGAAAAAGTAAGGCCTCCCATGGGGAGTCAGCAAAACCTGGTATATTCAGTTGAGGCAGGTCCAACCTCCATCCCCCCTGCATCTAGGCTGTACAACATGTTCCACCATAGATAGGTAGTGGGCTCTGAAAAGCCAGCTCATGCACCAGACATAGATGCTGATCCCAATGTCCAGGGCCCCTTAACTGACCAAGCTACACAACTGGTTCACTTACGTTGAGGGCCTAGTCCAGTCCCAGGCAGGCTCCATAGCTGTCCATCTAGAGTTCAGGAGTTTCCACTAACTTGGTTCAGTTGTTTCTGTAGATCTCCCCATCATGATCTTGATGTCCCTAGCTCATAGAAAACCTCTTTCCTCTCTTCGACTGGACTCCTGGAGTTCAGCCTGATGCTTGGCTGTGGATCTCTTCATCTGCTTCCATCAGTTACTGGAAGAAGACTCTATGAAGACAGAGTATTCACCCATCTGATTACTGAAGTAAGCCAACTCAGGCACCCTCTCCACTATTGCTTGTAGTCTAAGCTGGGGTCATCCTTTGGATTCCTGGGAACTTCCCAAGCTCCAGGTTTCTCCCTATCCCAGTGATGTCTTCCTCTATCAAGACATTTCTTTCATTGTTCTTCCACTCCATCCCTGTTCCAGCTTGACCATCCCTTTTCCTTACGTTTTCATCCCCAACCCTGTACCCTCTATTTATATACCCTGGTCTCCCATTTAGTCAGGAGATCTCATCTACTTCCTCTTCCAGGGTTTTCTTGTGTCCCTCTTAGGGTTTTTCTTGGTAGCTAGCCTCTCTGGAGCTGTGGGTTGTAGTCTGGTTATCATTTGTTTTCCATCCAGTATCCACTTATGAGTGAGTACATACCATGTTTGTCTTTCTGAGTCTGGCTTACTTCACTCAGGATGATGTTTTCTAGTTCCATCCATTTGCCTGCAAATTTTATATCAATGTGGTTTTTTTTTTTTTTTTTTTTTTTTTGGTTTTTCAAGACAGGGTTTCTCTGTGTAGCTTTGCACCTTTCCTGGAACTCACTTAGTAGCCCAGGCTGGCCTCAAACTCACAGAGATCCACCTGGCTCTGCCTCCCAAGTGCTGAGATTAAAGGCGTGGGCCACCACTGCCCAGCAACAGTCTCTTTCTGAAGCTGGGGCTCTCAGTTTTGGGCAGCCCTGGATACTTATCCTTACCCCAGTCCCCAGTCCTGGAGATCTGGAGCAGCAGCACCTCACCCAGCATTTCCATGGGCGCTGGGGAGCTGAAGCAGTGTTATTGGGTGATGGAGACAGGAGGATCAGAAGTTCAAGTCCATCCTGGACTACTTGAAACTGTCAAAAATAAAGTCAGTGGTCTGAGGAGTTCAGAGCACACCCTTAAAGTCGTTCCAGTCTGTTAGAGGAGAGGTAGATGATGAGGGCTTGTAGACAGTCTTATTAAACAAGAAACACAGAGCCAAATACAGGGGTGCAAACCATAGAGATCAGAGCAATAGCCACCAACTAACTAACCTTAGCTCACCACGTTGCCTTAGCTTCCCAAGAGCTCAATGTTTTTTGTTTGTTTGTTTGTTTGTTTTTTACTGCTGAGTACTACTCCATTGTGTAGATGTACCACATTTTCTTTATCCATTCCTTGGTTGAGGAGCATCAAGATGGTTTCCAGGTTCTGGCTATTACCAATAATGCTGCTATGAACATAGTTGAGCAAGTGTCCTTGTGGTATGATTGAGCATTTCCTGGGTATATGCCCAAGAGTTGTATAGCCAAGTCTTGAGGTAGATTGATTCCCAATTTTCTGAGAAACTGATTTACTGATTTCCAAAGTGGCTGTACAAATTTGCACTCCCACCAACAGTGGAGGAGTGTTCCCCTTGCTCAGTATTTTCTCCAGCATAAGCTGTTATCAGTGTTTTTATCTTAGTCATTCTGAGAGGTATGAGACGGTGTCTCAGAGTTGTTTTGATTTCCATTTCCCTGATGACTAAGGATGCTGAGCAGTTTTTTAAATGTCTTTCAGCCATTTGAGATTCTTCTGTTGAGCATTCTCTGTTTAGCTCTGTAGCCCATTTTTTAATTGGCTTGTTTCATATTTTGATGTTTAGTTTTTTTAGTTCTTTATATATTTTGGAGATCAGCCCTCTGTCAGATATGTGTTGGTGAATCTCTTTTCCTATTCTGTATTCTGCCATTTTGTCTCATTTATCATGTCCTCTGTGTTACAGAGGCTTCCCAGTTTCAGGAGGTTCCATATATTAATTGTTGCTCTCAGTGTCTGTGCTACTGGTGTTATATTTAGGAAGTAGTCTCTTGGGCCAATATGTTCAGGGCTACTTCCTCCTTTCTCTTCTATTAGGTTCAGTGTAACTGGTTTTATTTTGAGGTCTTTGATCCACTTGGAGTTACTTGAGTTTTGTGCATGGCGATAAATTCAAATCTATTTGCAATCTTCTACATGTTGACATTTGTTATACCAGCACCATTTATTAAAGATGTTCCTTTTGTTCCATTGTACAGTTTTGGCTCCTTTGTCAGAAATCAGGTGTTCATAGATGTTCAGATTAATGTCAGGGTGTTCAATTTGATTACATTGGTCCCCATGTCAGTTTGTATGCCAATACCAGGCTGTTTTTATTACTATAGCTCTATAGTGGAACTTTAGGTCAGAGATGGTGATGCCTCCAGAAGTTGCTAGAAGATTCTTTAACTATCCTGGGCTTTTTGATTTTCCATGTGAAGTTGAGTATTGTTCTTTTGATGTATGTGAAAAATTGGGATGTGTTGGGATTTTGATGGGGATTGCATTGAATCTATAGATTGCTTTTGGTAAGATTGCCATTTTTATTATGTTGTTTTTACCTATCCATGAGCATCAGAGATTTTTCTAATTGCTGATACCTTCTTCAATTTCTTTCTTCCAAACATTAAAGTTCTTGCCATACAGGTCTTTCACTTACTTAATTAGAGTTACCCCAAGGTATTTTATATTATTTGTGGCTATTGTAAAGGGTGATGTTTCTCCGATTTTTCTCAGCACATTTATTGTTTGTACATAGGAGGGCTACTGGTTTTTTTTGAGTTAATCTTGTATCTTGCCACATTACTGAAGTTGTTTATCAGTTGTAGGGATTCCCTGGTAGAATTTGGGGGTCACTTATGATTACTATCATATTGTCTGCAAATAGCAAATGTTTGACTTCTTCCTTTCCAATTTGTTTTCCTCTAATTTCTATTTGTTGTGTTATTGCTTTAGCTACAACTTTAAATACTATATTGAATAGATGGGGAGAGTGGACAGCCTTGTCTTGTTCTTGATTTTATTTGAATCGCTGTGAGTCTCTCTCCTTTTAATTTGATGTTGGCTGTTGGCTTGCTGTAAATTGCCTTTATTATGTTTAGGTATGTTCCTTGTATTCATGATCTCTCCAGGACCTTTATCATGAAGGGGTGTTAGATTTTGTTGAAGGCTTTTTCAGCATCTCATGGGATGATCATGTAGGTTTTTTTCTATTAATTTGTTTATATTGTGGATTACACTGACAGATTTTCTTATGTTGATCCATCCATGCATCTCCTGGATGAAGCCTACTGATCATGGTGGATGATTTTTTGATGTGTTCTTGGATTCAGTTTGTTAGTATTTTACTGAGTATTTTTGCATCAATGTTCCTGAGAGAGGTTCTGTAATTCTCTTTCTTTCTAGCATCCTTGTGTGGTTTTGGTGTCAGGGTTACTGTAGCCTCATAAAATGAATCTGGCAATGTTCTTTCTGTTTTTATTGAGTTTAACAATTTTAAGAGTATTGGTATTAGCTATTCTTTGAAATTCTGGTAGAATTTTATGCTGAAACTGTCTGCTTAGGCTTTTTTTTTGTTGTTGTTGTTGGGAGAGTTTAATGACTGCTTCTATTTTCTTAGTGGTTGTAAGTCCATTTAAGTTGATCTGGTCTTGACTTAATTTTGGTATGTGGTACCTATACAGAAAATTGTCCATTTCTTTAGAACTTCAAATTTTGTGAAGTGTATGTTTTTGAAGTATGACCAGAGAATCATGGAGTCATACTTCAAAGACCTGTACTCTAAAGAAGAGATGTTTCATAAAGAAACCAAGTAAGAAATTGTTTGTTATCCCAATGTGAGAAGGGATCAGAAGGAGGAGTCTAAGATGGAGATGACTGAAGGATTTCATGAGCTATTTGAGAGGTGACTCAAACAGGCCTGGATGTTATGCTGGGCAATGGAGGAACATCAGGGTACATGCATTGTTTATGTCCTGGCCTGAGCCTACATTGCTAAAGCACCTTTCCACAGGGGACACACATCTGTTTACTGAGATAGCTGCCTGCTGTCCTGAGGCAGGAGCATTAGACAACCACAGCCAGTCCCAGAGGCTCTTCCTGGGATGAGTAGGAGGCCAGAAGTCATGGACCCCTCCTGTCATGTCCCACCCAGCATTGCTGCCAGTGCCTGTGGTGGTGGGTAGAGTGGCTGAAAATCCTCAAAGTGTTCAATCCCAAGGCCATGACACAGTGTAAATATCAAATAGGAAATCTAGGATGAGAAGAATGGATCTAAAGTAGTGAGAAGCAATGGATTGAGATGGACATTTTTGCAAGTATAATCAGATAGGAAAACACAAAACAGGAAATCACAAATTTTGGGAGCAGAGCAGGTTTGGTGGATTTTTAGAGTATATGGCTTAAAGGGAGCTGTAGGTCACTCCACTTTTTACACTTTAATGACTCATTAATTTTTTTTTTTTTACTTTTTTTTCTTTTTGTGCATAGTGTTTCTCTGTATATCCATGGCTATACAGACATCTGGGGAACTTGCAATGTATACCACAATGGCATCTAATTCAGAGATCCTCCTTCCTCAGCCTCCTGACTTCTGGGATTAAAGGCATGATCTGCCAATACTGAGCTGGTCACCCTACATTTAACATCTAGCACTAGGAGAAGAAGCATGTATTGCTACCTTGGAGAAAGACAAACTAATTGAAACTTAAGCCATGAATTTATCTCATATGCTTATTGCCATGATGTTATCAGGAAGTGGGTCACATACAGAACACAGAGAGTCAGCTTTTGTAACCTTAAACAGGCATGCAGAAGACACAGACATGAGAAACCAGTGTGGCTGTTTCAATAAATGTCCAAGAAATTGTGTTGAGATTTTGATGGGGATTGCATTGAATCTATAGATTGCTTTTGGTAAGATTGCCACTTTTATTATGTTGTTTTTACCTATCCATGAGCATGGGAGATTTTTCCATTTTCTGATACCTTCTTCAGTTTCTTTCTTCCAAACATTAAAGTTCTTGCCATACAGGTCTTTCACTTACTTAATTAGAGTTACCCCAAGGTATTTTATATTATTTATGGCTATTGTAAATGGTAATGTTTCTCTGATTTTTTTCAGCCCATTTATTGTTTGTACATAGGAGGGCTATTTGAGGTACTTCTGTTGAGAATTCTCTGTTTAGCTCTATAGACCATTTTTTAATTGGATTGTTTCGTATTTTGATGTTTAGATTTTTTTAGTTCTTTATATATCTTGGAAATCAGCCCTCTGTCAGATGTGGAGCTGGTGAAGATCTTTTCCCATTATATAGGTGGCCATTTTGTTTTATTTACCATGTCCTTTACTTTACAGAAGTGTCTAAGATTCAGGAAGTCCCATTTATTTATTGTTGCTCTCAGTGTCTGTGCTACTGATGTTATATATAGGAAGCAGTCTCTTGTGCCAATATGTTCAGGGCTACTGCCTGCTTTGTCTTCTATCAAGTTCAGTGTAACTGATTTCATATTGAGGTCTTTGATCCCCTTGGAGTTACTTGAGTTTTGTGCATGATGATAGATATGGATCTATTTGCAATCTTCTACATGTTGACATCCAGTTATGACAGCACCAATTGTTGAAGATGTTTCTTTTTTATCCATTGTACAGTTTTGGCTTCTTTGTCAAAAATTGGATGTTAATACGTTTTCAGATTAATGCCAGGGTGTACAATTTGATTACATTGGTCCCCATGTAAGTTTTTATGCCAATACTAATATGTTTATATTACTACAGCTCTATAGTAAAGCTTGACTTGAGTTTAGAGATGATGATGCCTCCAGAAGTTTTTAGAGTATTATTTTAGCTATGCTGTGTTTTTTATTTTTCCATATGCAGCAGAGTATTGTTCTTTTGATGTATGAGAAGAGTTGTGTTGGGATTTTGATGGGGATTGCATTGAATCTGTAGAGTGCTTTGGTAAGATTGCCATTTTTATTATGTTGGTTTTACATATCCATGAGCATGGCATATTTTTCCATTTCTGATATCTTCTTCAATTTCTTTCTTCCAAACATTAAAGTTCTTTTCATACAGGTCTTTCACTTGCTTATGTAGAGTTACCCCATGGTATTTTATAGTATTTGTGGCTATTGTAAAGGGTGATGTTTCTCTCATTTTTTTCTCAGCCCATTTATCATTAGTACATAGGAGGACTCCTGATTTTTTTTTTTTTTTAGTTATATTGTATCTTGCCACATTACTGAAGGTGTTTATCAGCTGTAGGGGTTCCCTGGTAGAATTTTGGGGGTCAGTTATGATTACTATCATATTGTCTGCAAATAGTGAAAGTTTTACTTCTTCCTCTACAATTTATATTCCTTTGATTTCTTTTTGTTGTCTTATTGCTTTAGCTAGAACCTGAAATACTATATTGAATAGATATGGGGAGAGTGGGCAGCCTTGTCTAGTTTCTGATATTGTGGAATCGCTTTGAGTTTCTCTCCATTAATTTGATGTTGGCTGCTGGCTTGCTGTAAATTTCCTTTGTATGTTTAGGTATGTTCATTACCTTCCTGGTCTCTCCAGGACCTTTATCATGAAGGGGTGTTGGATTTTGTTGAATGCTTTTTCAGCATCTAATAAGATGATCATTTTTTTTTAAGTTTGTTTATATGGTGAATTACATTGACAGATTTTCTTATACTGAGCCATCCATGGATCTGTGAAATGAAGCCTACTTAATCATGGTCAATGTTTTCTTTGATGCGTTCTTGGATTCAGACTGTCAGTATTTTATTGAGTATTTTTGCCTCAATATTCATAGGGCAGATTGGGCCATAATGGTTTTTCTTTGTTGCATCCCTGTGTGGTTTGGGTGTCAGGGTTACTGTAGCCTCATAAAATGAATTTGGCAATGTTCTTTCTGTTTCTATGTTGTGAAATAATTTGAAGAGTATTGGTATTAGCTCTTCCTTAAAATTCTCATAGAATACTGTGAAGAAACTGTCTGCCTAAGGTTTTTTTTTTTGGGGGGGGGGTTGAAGATTTTAATGATTGCTTTTACTTTTGTAGTGGTTTTAGGTCTATTTAAGTTATCTCCTTGACTTAATTTAGGTATGTGGTACCTATCCAGAAAATTGTCCATTTCTTTTAGAATGTCAAATTTTGAGGAGTATAGGTTTTTGAAGTATGACCAGAGAATCATCGAGTCATACTTCAAAAACCTGTACTCTACATAATAGATGATTCATAAAGAAGCAGATAAGGAAGTGTTCCTTATCCCAGTGTGAGAAGGGATCAGAAGGAGGAATCTAAGATGGAGATGACTGCAGGATTTCATGAGCTATTTGAGAGGTGAGTCAAACAGGCCTGCGTTTGGGCTGGACAATGGAGGAACATCAGGGTTCACACATTGTTTATGTCCTGGCCTGAGCCTTCATTGCCAAGCACTTCTCCTGAAGGGCCATACCTCTGTTTCCTGAGATTGCTGCCTGCTGTCCTGAGGCAGGAGCATTAGAGCCAGTCCCAGGGGTCAGGGACTCCTCCAGTCATGTCCAAGCATTACTGCCAGTACCTGTGGTGGTGGGTAGAGTGGCTGAAAATTCTCAAAGTGTTCACACTCAGACCCATGACACAGTGTAAATGTCAAATAGGAAATCTAGGGTGAGAAGAATGGTTCTGAAGTAGAAGCAAGGGACTGAGATTGACATTTTCCTAACTATAGTAAGATAGGAAAACACAAAACAGGAAATCACAAATTTTGGGAGCACAGCATATTTGGTGGATTTTCAGACTATATGCCTTAGAGGGAGCTGTAGGTCTCTCCACTTTTTTCACAGTGATTATTCATTAAAATATTTTTAAAAATTTGTTTTGTGCCCAGTGCTTCTCTGTATTCTATGGCTGTACTGACATCTGGGGAACTTGCAATGTATACCACGATGCCATCTAATTTAGAGATCCTCCTAGCTCTGCCTCCTGAGTGCTGGGATTAAACGCATGATCTGCCACTGCCCAGAAGTTCACCCCACTTTTAACATCTAGCACCAAGAGAGAAAATTCAGCTTTTACTTCTACCTTGGAGAAAGACAAACTAATTGAAACTTAAGCCATGATTCTCTATCATATACTTACTACCATCATGTTATCAGAAAGTGGGTCACATATAGAACACAGAGAGTCTGCTGTTGTAACCCTAAACAGGCATGCAGAAGACACAGACATAAGAAACCAGTGTGGCTGTTTCAACAAAACTTTATTGGTAAACACATGTTAAAGCCAAGAACAAGCATAAAGGGATAAGCATTCTCTTTTGTAATCAGTTAATTTTTATTTTACCTTTTCTTTCATTGTGATGATAATAATGACTTTTCAAAATAATTTTAATTTTTATTGGAGACAGACAGATTTCATACAATGTGTCCTGATCACCCTTCCACTCAAAGTCTTTGTAGATCTTTCCTACCTTTCCACCCACCCAAATCCACCTTTGTTTTAATCTATCCTTCATTACAAAACAAACTTCAATAAAAAACACACACACAACCAAGGAAACCAGAATAGGACAAAAATTGAACAGCATGTCATGGCAGAAGGCAGCACCCCACAGCTGGACTCCCCATTTTCTGGCTCTTACCTTCTTCTTCCATCCTCTTCTTCATTGTTCTGAGTCTTAGTGGTAGGGATTAGATAAAGACTCTGATGTAGGGCTGAGCACTCAGTCTCCTCTTCTCTGTACTCTGACTGTTGCTCACTGTGGAGAGAAGCTTCTCTAGGCCAGGGTAAAGTTGGACATGGGCAAAGTAGGGATGGGTAGCTGGTTGGAATTTTGATTGTAGGGACAGATGGATAAATGGATGGAGAAATGCCTGGTCCGATAAACAGTTTCTTGGAAAGTATCAGCAAGGAAATAAGAATAGATGATTCTTTTTATGTATTGAGGAAAATTTTTATTCATTTTACATATCACACACTTCTTCCTCTCATCTCTCTCCTGCTTCCTACCTGCCTTCTTCCTGAACAACTTAACCTCCATCCTATCCTCAGAAAAGGTAAGGCCTCACATGGGGGGTCAGCAAAGCCTGGTATTTATACACTTGAGGCAGGTCCAAGGCCCTCCCCCCTGCACCAAGTCTGTGCAATGTGTTCCACCATAGATAGGTAGTGGGCTCTGAAAAGCCAGCTCATGCACCAGACATAGATGCTGATCCCAATGTCCAGGGCCCCTTAACTGACCAAGCTAAACTGGTTCACTTATGTTGAGGGCCTAGTCCAGTCCCAGGCAGGCTCCATAGCTGTCCATCTAGAGTTCAGGAGTTTCCACTAACTTGGTTCAGTTGTTTCTGTAGATCTCCCCATCATGGTCTTGATGTCCCTAGCTCATAGAAAACCTCTTTCCTCTCTTCGACTGGACTCCTGGAGTTTGACCTGATACTTGGCTATGGATCACTTCATCTGCTTCCATCAGTTATTGGACGAAGGCCCTATGATGACAGAATATTCACCAATCTGTATCCTGGATTAAGTAAACTCAGGTACCCTCTCCACTATTGCTTGTAGTCTAAGCTGGGGTCATCCTGTGGATTCCTGGGAACTTCCCAAACTCCAGGTTTCTCCCTATCCCAGTGATGTCTTCCTCTATCAAGACATTTCTTTCATTGCTCTTCCACTCCATCCCTGTTCCAGCTTGACCATCCCTTTTCTTATGTTTTCATCCCCCACTATCTGCCCTATGTTACCCCCTCTCACCTCCAGTTTACTCAGGAGATCTCATCTACTCCAGGGTGATTCATGTGTCTCTCTTAGGGTTTTTCTTGTTAGCTAGCTTCTCTGGAGCTGTAAGTTTTATTCTGGTGATCTTTAGTTTTACATCTAGTATCCACTTATAAGTGAGTACATACCATGTTTGTCTTTTTGAGTCTGGGTTACTTCACTAAGGATGATATTTTCTAGTTCCATCCATTTGCCTGCTGAGTAATACGTCATTGTCTAGATGTACCACATTTTCTTTATCCATTCTTTGGTTGAAGGGTATATATGTTGTTTTAAGCTTCTGGCTATTACAAATAATGTTGCTATGAACATTGTTGAGCAAGTGTACTTGTGGTATGATTGAGCAGTTCTTGGATATATGCCCAAGAGTTGTATAGCCAAGTCTTGAGGTAGATTGATACCCAATTTTCTGAGAAACTGCCATATTAATTTCCAAAATGTCTGTAAGTTTGTACTCCCACCAATATTGGAGGAGCGTTCTTCTTGATCAGTATCCTCTTCAGCATAAACTGTCATCAGTGGTTTTTTTTAAATCTTACTCAGGCTAAGAGGTGTAAGATGGTATTTCAGAGTTGTTTTGATTTGCATTTCTTTGATAACTAAGGACACTGACCAATTCCTCTAATGTCTTTAGCCATTTGAGGTACTTCTGTTGAGAACTCTCTGTTTAGCTCTATAGCCCATTTTTAAAATTGGATTGTTTGGTATTTGGTGTCTAATTTCTTGATTTCTTTATATATTTAGAGATCAACCCTCTGTCAGATGTGGGGTTGGTCAAGATCTTTTCCCATTCTGTTGGCTGCCATTTGTCTTATTTACCATGTGCTTTGTATTATAGAAGCTTCTCAGATTCAGGAAGTCCCATTTATTAATTGTTGCTCTCAGTGTCGGTATTACTGATGTTATATTTGGAAAGTAGTCTCTTGTGCCAATATGTTCAGGATGCACTTCCTCCTGCCTCTTCTATCAGGTTCAATTGAGTCTTTGATCCACTCGGAGTTACTTGAGTTTTGTACATGGTGACTTATATGGATCTATTTGGAATCTTCTACATGTTGTTGACAATTTGCCATTTATGCCAGCACCATTTGTTGAAGATGTTTCTTTTTTTTTTTCATTGTACAGTCTTGGTTTCTTTGTCAACAATCAGGTGTTCACAGGTGTTCAGATTAATGTCAGGGGGTTCAATTTAATTCCATTGGTCTGCCTGTCAGTTTTAATGCCAATACCAGGCTGTTTTTATTATTATAGCTCTATAGTAGAGCTTAAATTTAGGGATGGTGATGCCTCCAGAGGTTGTTTTATTGTACAGGATTCTTTTGGCTATCCTGGTTTTTTGTTTTTCCATATAAAGTTGACTATTTTTTTTTTTTTAGGTCTGTGATGAATTGTGTTGAGATCTTGATGGGGATTGCATTGAATCTGTAGATTACTTTTGGTAAAATTGCTATTTTTATTATATTGGTATTACCTATCCATAGCATGGGAGATTTTCCCATTTCTGATACCTTCTTTAATTTCTTTCTTCCAAACATTAAAGTTCTTGCCATACATGTCTTTTACTTAATTAGATTTACCCCAAAGTATTTTATATTATTTGTGGCTATTGTAAGCTGTGATGTTTCACTTTATTTTTTTCTCAGCCCATTTATCATTTGTACATAGGAGGGTTACTGATTTTTTTTGAGTTAATCTTGTATCTTGCCATATTATTGAAGGTGTTTATCAGCAATAGGAGTTACCTGGTTGAATTTTAGGGGACACTTATGAATACTATCATATTGTCTGCAAATAGTGAAAGTTTGACTTTTTTTTTTTTTTACTCTTTGTATCCATTTGATGTCTTTTTGTTGTCTTATTGCTTTAGCTAGAACTTGGAATACTATATTGAATAGATATGGGGAGAGTGGGCAACCTTGTCTTGTTCCTGATTTTATTCGAATCACTTTGAGTTTCTCTCCATTTAATTTGATGTTGGCTGTTGATTGCTGTAAATTTCCTTTATTATGTTTAGGTATGTTCCTTGTATTCCTGATCTCTCCAAGACCTTTTATCATGTCGGGGTGTTGGATTTTGTCAAAGAATTTTTAACTATCTACTTGGATGATCATGTGGTTTTTTTGTTTCAGTTGTTTTATATGGTGTGTCACATTAACAGATTTTCATATGCTGAGCCGTCCATGGATCTCTGGGAAGCCTAATTGATCATTGTGGATGATTTTCTTGATGTGTTCTTGGATTCAGTTTGTCAGTATTTTGTTGAGTATTTTTGCATCAATGTTCATGAAGGAGATTAGGCTATAATGTTTCTATTTGTTGTGTCTTTTGGGGTTTGGATATCAGGTTTACTCTAGCCTCACAAAGAGAATTTGGCAATTTTTTTTTGTTTGTTTCTATTTTGTGTGGAACAATTTCAAGAGTATTGGTATTGGCTCTTCTTTGAAATTCTGGAGGTATTCTGTGCTGAGACTGTCTGCCTGGGCGTTTTTTGGTTGGGGGATTTTAATGACTGTTTTTACTTCCTTAGCGTTTATAGGTCTATTTGATTTGTTTATTTGGTCTAGACTTAATTTTGGTATGTGGTACCTATACAGAATATTGTCCATTCTTTAAGAGTTTCCAATTTAGTAGATTATAGATTTTTCAAGTATGACCAGAGAATCATCGAGTCATACTTCAAAAACCTGCACTCCACAGATAGATGATTCATAAAGAAGCAGATAAGGAAGTGTTCCTTATCCCAGTATGAGAAGGGATCAGAAGGAGGAATCTAAGATGGAGATGACTGCAGGATTTCATGAGCTATTTGAGAGGTGACTCAAATAGGCCTGGATGTTATGATGGACAATGGAGGAACATCAGGGTACATGCATTGTTTATGTCCTGGCCTGAGCCTACATTGCTAAAGCACCTTTCCACAGGGGACACACATCTGTTTACTGAGATAGCTGCCTGCTGTCCTGAGGCAGGAGCATTAGACAACCACAGCCAGGCCCAGAGGCTCTTCCTGGGATGAGGAGGAAGCCAGAAGTCATGGACCCCTCCTGTCATGTCCCAGCATTGCTGCCAGTGCCTGTGGTGGTGGGTAGAGTGGCTGAAAATCCCAAGGCCATGACACAGTGTAAATATCAAATAGGAAATTGGGTGAGAAGAATGGATCTAAAGCAGAAGCAGGGGACTGAGATGGACATTTTCCGAACTATAGTAAGATAGGAAAACACAAAAAGAGAAATCAAAAAATTTGGGAGCACAGCATGTTTGGTGGATTTTCAGATCATATGCATGACAGGGAGCTGTAGGTCTCTCCACTTTTTACATTTTATATATTCATTAATAATTTTATTTGTTGTACTTTTTGTGCATAGTGTTTCTCTGTATATCCATGGCTGCACAGACATCTGGGGAACTTGCAATGTATACCATGATGGCATCTAATTCAGAGATCCTCCTGACTCTGACTCCTGAGTGCTGGGATTAAACGCATGATCCACCACTGCCCAGAAGTTCACCCCACTTTTAACATCTAGCACCAAGAGAGAAAATTCAGCTTTTACTTCTACCTGGGAGAAAGACAAACTAATTGAAACTTAAGCCATGAATCTCTATCATGTACTTACTGCCATCATGTTATCAGAAAGTGGGTCACATATAGAACACAGAGAGTCTGCTGTTGTAACCCTAAACAGGCATGCAGAAGACACAGACATAAGAAACCAGTATGACTGTTTCAATAAAACTTTATTGGTAAACACATGTTAGAGCCAAGAACCAGCATAAAGAGGATAACCATTCTCTTTTGTAATCAGTTAATTTTTATTTTACCTTTTCTTTCGTTGTGATGATAATAATGACTTTTCAAAATAATTTTAATTTTTATTGGAGGCAGACAGATTTCATACAAGGTGTCCTGATCTCCCTTCCACTCAAAGTCTTTGTAGATCTTTCCTACCTTTCCACCCACCCAAATCCACCTTTGTTTTAATCTATCCTTCATTACAAAACAAACTTCAATAAAAAAGCACACACACACAAACAAGAAAACCAGAATTAGGACAAAATTGAACAGCTAGGGGAAAAAAGAGCCAAAAAGATGCATAAGAAACACATACAAAGGCCAAAGCCACACACTTGCACACACAGAAATCCCATAAAACACAAAATCACAAACCATAATATACAAACAAAGGACCTGTAAGGTAAAAAGAAAACATTCCCACACATAGAGCATTATGAGGCAATAATCCTCTAAATTACCACTGAGTTCTTTTTGTGTTAGACATGGACTGCTGGGCCTGGGGCCTGCCCTTGAGTGTGGATTTTATGGGCAGTGAGACTCTGTGGGAGAAAACTAATTTTCCCTTTGGAAGCAGCTGTCAATGGGAGGCAGCTTCTGTCTTACACATGAAGTTTCTGTCCCCTCCCGGGACCTGTGCAGGCACTGTGCATGCTGCCAGAGTCTTGCTGAGTCTGTTGTGCCTCAGGCCTGTGGTGTCTTGGAGGCCTTGGTGCCTTGGTGTCTTCCTGTCCCTCTGGCTCCTGCAATCCTCCTGTCTCCCTTCTGCCATGTTCCCTGAGACCCCAGGAGGGGGATGCCAACCTCCCCTTCAGCTCTGAGTGTGCCAGCCCCTCTTACTCTCTGTGCATTGTCCAGCTGTGGTTCCATTTGTCTCATTACTGCAGGAGGAAGCTTCTCTGATGAGGGCTGAGCAGGACCCTGTTCTGTGAGCCAGCAAATGCCTTGGAGTCACCTCATCACTACATTCCTTTAGTAGAACAGTGGTCTTTGGTTTCCCCTAGGTCCATGTGCTGTCTAGTTTCAGGTTCTTGACCATCTGTGCAGTGGCTGGCCTGACTTCCATCTCATAGTGTGGACTTTATAAACAACCTGACAGTGGCTGTTTTCTCCCACAAATCTTGTGCCTCTGTTGTGTCAGCATATCATGTACCAGGCCACCAGTGCAGACCAAAGGCTTTGTGGTTGTTTAGATAAGAATGGTTTCCACAGGCTCATGGATTTGAATTCGTTGGTCACCAGGGAATGGCACTATTTTAAAGTATTTGGAGGTGTGGCCATGTTGGAGGAAATATTTTACTAAGTGTGGGCTTTGAGTTTTGACAAGCCCATGCCAATCCCAGAGTTTCTTTTCCTGCTGCCTGCAGATGTGGGTGTAGAACTTTCAGCTACTTCTCCAGCACCATATCTGCCTGCATGGCACCATGCTCCATGCATTGATGACAATGGACTTAAATCTCTGAAACTGGGAGCAGCCACAAATAATGCTTCCCTTTATGAGAGTGCTGTGGTATGGAGTCTCTTCACAGCAACAGAACACCAACTGAGACCAGTATATCTGGATGTTTCTCTTTGACCTCTGGTAGTGTGTAGAGTCCCTTCCAGGACCATGATCACTAGTCAGTAGAGGTGAAGGCTATAGGCACACACCTGGACAACCTCTTCTTGTTTACTGAGTTATAGAGCTGAGGTCTCTACAGTAGGGCCTTAATGTCAGTTTGAGGAGAACAACCAACCGTCATGACTTCATCCTGAGATATTTGTGGGATTCCATGTCCAGGAGGACTTTTTGGTCAACAACTGAATTAAATGGAAGCCAATCCTGTCACTGAGGTCTCTTTGGTGATGAGAGATGTCTAACTAGGGCTTTGTTTCCCTGTTATTTGGTGATTCCCTTCACATTTCTATTAAATCATATAATTTTGAGTATACATGTGTATGCATGTTTTTACATACAGATTACAGAAATGTTTTTAGTGATGTTTCTATGGTGAAATCTCTACATATTATCCCTCACGTAGTCCTAATTTTATCATCTCTTCTCCCATGGCCTCCTCCTTCCTCCCTGTGTCCCTCTTCTCTCCCCAATTGTTTATTGTGAGTTTGTGTGTGTGTGTGTGTGTGTGTGTTTGTGAGTTTGTGTGTGAGTGAGTTTGTGTGTGTTTGTGAGTTTGTGTGTGTGTGTGAGTGTGTGTGAGTGTGTGTGATATTATCTGTGTATGTGTAAGTTTGTGTGTGTATGTGTGTGAGTATGTGTGTATGTGTGTGAGTTTGTGTGTGTGTGAGTTTGTGTGTGTGAGATTGTGTGTGTGAGTGTGTGTGT
Source organism: Onychomys torridus (assembly GCF_903995425.1). NCBI lineage: Eukaryota > Metazoa > Chordata > Mammalia > Rodentia > Cricetidae > Onychomys > Onychomys torridus. The sequence goes on from NC_050446.1 coordinate 132,536,591, forward strand.
GTGTGTGTGTGTGTGAGTGTGTGTCGTTGTTATTGTTGCTTTCATTTGAAAACTGAAAAGTCCAACTAGTTCTGAACACACTTGTGTGGTGTGCGCCATTCAGTGGATTATGGGAAATGGAATAGATGCCACATCTACTGAAAGAATGATCCTCCTGGCCCATGTCTATCCACTGCCCACAGCTCCTCAGTAATGGAGATTTTCCATTGCACTGGGCTGGGGTTTGGCTGTCTTGATGTCATGTATGTGATGTCAGCTGCTGTTGGCTCATGACAACAGCATCCATGTCATGGCAGAAGGCAGCACCCCACAGCTGGACTCCCCATTTTCTGGCTCTTACCTTCTTCTTCCATCCTCTTCTTCATTGTTCTGAGTCTTAGTGGTAGGGATTAGATAAAGACTCTGATGTAGGGCTGAGCACTCAGTCTCCTCTTCTCTGTACTCTGACTGTTGCTCACTGTGGAGAGAAGCTTCTCTAGGCCAGGGTAAAGTTGGACATGGGCAAAGTAAGGATGGGTAGGTGGATGGCTGGCTGGTTGGAGGGACAGAGGATAAAGGGATGGAGAAATGCCTGGTCCAATAGAGAGATAACTGGGAAAATGTCATCATGGATAGAAGAGTAGATGATTCTTTTTTGTTGAGAAAAATTCTTTGTTCATTTTACATATCACACACTTCTTCCTCTCATCTCTCTCCTGCTCCCTCTTGCCCATCTTCCCTCACAACTCCACTGGCATCCAATGTTCTGAAAAAGTAAGGCCTCCCATGGGGAGTCAGCAAAACCTGGTATATTCAGTTGAGGCAGGTCCAACCTCCATCCCCCCTGCATCTAGGCTGTACAACATGTTCCACCATAGATAGGTAGTGGGCTCTGAAAAGCCAGCTCATGCACCAGACATAGATGCTGATCCCAATGTCCAGGGCCCCTTAACTGACCAAGCTACACAACTGGTTCACTTACGTTGAGGGCCTAGTCCAGTCCCAGGCAGGCTCCATAGCTGTCCATCTAGAGTTCAGGAGTTTCCACTAACTTGGTTCAGTTGTTTCTGTAGATCTCCCCATCATGATCTTGATGTCCCTAGCTCATAGAAAACCTCTTTCCTCTCTTCGACTGGACTCCTGGAGTTCAGCCTGATGCTTGGCTGTGGATCTCTTCATCTGCTTCCATCAGTTACTGGAAGAAGACTCTATGAAGACAGAGTATTCACCCATCTGATTACTGAAGTAAGCCAACTCAGGCACCCTCTCCACTATTGCTTGTAGTCTAAGCTGGGGTCATCCTTTGGATTCCTGGGAACTTCCCAAGCTCCAGGTTTCTCCCTATCCCAGTGATGTCTTCCTCTATCAAGACATTTCTTTCATTGTTCTTCCACTCCATCCCTGTTCCAGCTTGACCATCCCTTTTCCTTACGTTTTCATCCCCAACCCTGTACCCTCTATTTATATACCCTGGTCTCCCATTTAGTCAGGAGATCTCATCTACTTCCTCTTCCAGGGTTTTTCATTTGTCCCTCTTAGGGTTCTTTTTTTTAGGTAGCTTCTATGAAGCTGTGAGTTTTATTTTGGTTATTCCTTTTTTTTTTTTAATCTAGTATCCACTTATAAAGGAGTAAATATTATGTTTGTCTCTCTCAGTTACCTCATTTATGATGGTATTTTCTAGTTCCGTCCATTTTCCTGCTGGGTGATACTCCATTGTGTAAATGTATCACATTTTTTTTTTATTCATTCTTTGGTTGAGGGGCATCTATGTTATTTTCAGGTTCTGGCTATTACAAATAATGCTTGTATGAACATAATTGAGCAAGTGTCCTTGTGGTATGATTGAGCATTCCTTAGGTATATGCCCAAGAGTTGTATAGCCAGGTCTTGAGGTAGATCGATTCCCAATTTTCTGAGAAACCACCATACTGATTTCCAAAGTGGCTGTAAACGTTTGCCTTTCCACCAACAGTGAGGACTATTTCTCCTGTTCAGTATCCTCTCCTTTACAAGCTGTCTGTCATCATTGTTTTTGTCTTAGTGATCTGACAGGTATAAGATGATATCTCAGAGTTATTTTGATTTGCATTTCCCTGATGACTAAAGATGATGAGCAATTCCTTAAATGTCTTTCAGTCATTTGAGATTCTTTTGTTGAGAAATCTCTGTTTAGCTTTGTAGCTCATTTTTAATTGGTTTGTTTGGTATTTTGACGTCTTGTTTTCTGAGTTCTTTAAATCTTTTGGAGATCAGCCCTGTATCAGATGTGGGTTGGTAAAGATCTTTTCCCATCTGTTGGCTGCCAATTGTGTGTTATTTACCATGTCCATTGCTTTACAGAAACTTCTCAGATTCTGGAATTCCCATTTATTAATTATTGCTCTCAGTGTCTGTGCTACTGGTGTTATATTTATGAAGCAGTCTCTTGTGCCAATATGTTCAGAGCTACTTCATACTTTGTCTTGTATCAGGGTAATTGTAACTGATTTTATATCGAGGTCTTTGATCCCCTTGGAGTTACTTGAGTTTTGTGCATGATGATAGATATGGATCTATTTGCAATATTCTTCATGTTAACATCCAGTTATGACAGCACTATTTGTTGAAGATGTTTCTTTTTTTTCCCATTATATACTTTTGTGTCCTTTGTCAAAAATCATATGTTCATGAGTGTTCAAATTAATGTCAGTGTGTTCACTTTTATTCCATTGTTGTATATGTCAGTTTTAAAGCCAATACCAGGCTTTTTTATTACTATAGCTCTATAGTAGAACTTGAGTTCAGAGATGGTGATGCCTCCTGAAGTAGCTAGAGAATTGTTTAACTATCCTGGGTATTTTGATTTTCCATGTGAAGTTGAGTATTGTTCTTTTGATGTCTGTGAAGAATTGTGTTGGGATTTTAATGGGGGTTGCATTGATTCTGTAGATTACTTTTGGTAAGATTGCCATTTTTCTTATGTTGTTTTTACCTATCCATGAGCATGGGAGATTTTTCTAATTGCTGATAACTTCTTCAATTTATTTCTTCCAAACATTAAAGTTCTTTCCATTACAGGTTTTTCTTTCTCTTACTTTGTTAGAGTTACACCAATGTATTTTATATTATTTGTGGGTATTGTTTCTCTGATTTTTCTCAGCCCATTTATCATTTGTACATAGGAGGGATACTGTTTTTTTTTTTTTTAGTTAATCTTGTATCTTGCCACATTGCAGAAGGTGTTTATCTGCTGTAGGAGTTTCATTGTAGAATTTTGGGGGACACTTATGAATACTATCCTATTCTGCAAATGGCAAAATTTTGACTTCTTCCTTTACATTTGTATCCCTTTGATTTCTTTTTGTTGTCTTATTGCTTTAGCTAGAACTTCAAATACTATATTGAATAGACATGGGGAGAGTGGGCAGCCTTCTCTTGTTTCTAATTTTGGTGGAATTGCTTTGAGTTCCTCTCCATTTAATTTGATGTTGGCTGTTGGCTGCTATAAATTTCCTTTACTATGTTTTGGTATGTTCCTTGATTCCTGATGTCTTCAATGTAGCTGGAGTTTTCTAGTCCTGCTTGGCCCACAGTCAGGACAAATCTCTCTCACCTGCCAGTCCTGCAGCTGCTCGGACCCAACCAAGTAAACACACAGAGACTTATATTACTTATAAACTGTATGGTTGTGGAAGGCTTCTTGCTAACTGTTCTTATATCTGAAATTAACCCATTTCTGTTACTCTATAAGTTGCCACATGGCTCATGGTTTACCGGTGCCTTACATCTCGCTTGTCATGGTGGCGGCTGGCAGCATCTCTCTGACTCATCCTTTCACTTCCCAGAATTCTCCCCTCTCCTTGTCCTACCTACACTTCCTTCCTGGCTACTGGCCAATCAGTGTTTTATTTATTAACCAATCAGAGCAACACATATAATACTCCAAGACTTTTATCTTGAAGAGGTGTTGGATTTAGTCAAAGGCTTTTTCAGCATCTAATGAGATGTTCATGTGTTTTTCTTTCCTTTCAGTCTGTTTATATGGTGTATTACATGGACAGATTTTCTTATGCTGAACTATCCATGGATCTCCTGGATGACGCTTACTTGATCATAGTAGATAATTTTTTGATGTATTCTTGGATTCAGTTAATCAGTGTTTTATTGAGTATTTTTGCATCAATGTTTATGAGGGAGATTGTTCTTAAATTTCTTTCTTTGTTGCATCCTTGTGTAGTTTGGGTATCATGATTGCTGTAGACTCATAAAAAGAATTTTGCAATGTTCCTTCTGTTTCTATCGTGTTTAACAATTTGAAGAGTATTGGTATTAGCTCTTCTTTAAAATTCTGATAGATTAATGTGCAGAAAATGTCTTCCTGGTTTTTTTTCTTTGTTTGTTTTTGTTTTGTTTTGGTGGGAAGATTACAATGACTATTTTTATTTTCTTAAGGATTATGTGTATTTAAGTTGTTTATCTCCTTGACTCAATTTAGGTATGTGGTACCTATCCAGAAAATTGTCCATTTCTTTTAAAATTTCAAATTTTGAGGAGTATAGGTTTTTGAAGTATGACCAGAGAATCATTGAGTCATACTTCAAAAACCTGCACTCCACAGATAGATGATTCATAAAGAAGCAGATAAGGAAGTGTTCCTTATCCCAGTATGAGAAGGGATCAGAAGGAAGAATCTAAGATGGAGATGACTGCAGGATTTCATGAGCTATTTGAGAGGTGACTCAAACAGGCCTGGATGTTATGTTGGGCAATGGAGGAACATCAGGGTACATGCATTGTTTATGTCCTGGCCTGAGCCTACATTGCTAAAGCACCTTTCCACAGGGGACACACATCTGTTTACTGAGATAGCTGCCTGCTGTCCTGAGGCAGGAGCATTAGACAACCACAGCCAGTCCCAGAGGCTCTTCCTGGGATGAGGAGGAGGCCAGAATTCATGGACCCCTCCTGTCATGTCCCAGCATTGCTGCCAGTGCCTGTGGTGGTGGGTAGAGTGGCTGAAAATCCTCAACATCGGAGTTGGGGATTTAGCTCAGTGGTAGAGAGCTTGCCTAGCAAGAGCAAAGCTCTGGGTTCGGTCCTCAGCTCCAGAAAAAAAAAAAATTAAGAAAGAAAAATCCTCGTCAGCACACGCCTTTAATCCCAGCACTCAGGAGGCAGAGGCAGGTAGATCTCTGTGAGTTTGAGGTGCAAAGCTACACAGAGAAACCCTGTGTCGAAAAACCAAAAAAAAACCCAACCAACCAAACAAAAAACCCCAGAAAAATCCTCAATCCAGGACACATGACAGTGTGTAAGATGTCAAATAGGAAATCTAGGGTGAGAAGAATGGATCTAAAGTAGAAGCAGGTGAGAGAGATGGACATTTTCCCAACTATAGTAACATAGGAAAACACAAAACAGGAAATCACAAATTTAGGGTGCATATTTTCAGACCATATGGCTTAGAGGCATCTGTAGCTCACTTTACTTTTTACATACTAATTGTTGATTAAAAATTTTTTTTGGCTTTTTTTTCTTTTTATGCACAGTGTTCCTCTGTATTCCATGGCTGTACAAACATCTGGGGAACTTGCAATATATACTACTTTGGCATCTAATTTAGAGTTCCTTGTGCCTCAGCCTCCTGAGTGCTGGGATTAAAGGCAGGAGCTGCCACTGCCGAATAGGTCAACCCACATTTAACATTTAGCACCAGGAAAGAAAATTAAACTTGTACTGCTACTTGGAGAAAGACAAACGAATTGACTTAAGCCATGAATCTCTAAAATATGATAATTGCTATCATGTTATCAGGAAGTGATCATGTACAGAATATAGAAAGTTTGCTGCTATAACCCTAAACAGGCATGCAGAAGACACAGACATAAGAAACCAGTGTGGCTGTTTCAATAAAACTTTATTGGTAAACACATGTAAGAGCCAGGAGATAGCTTAAAGGAGATAAGTATTCTCTTTTGTAATCAATTAATTTTTATTTTACCTATTCATTTGTTAGTAATGATAGTAGTGATTTTTAGAAATTGTTTTAATTTTTATTAAAGACAGACAGTATTCATACAATATGTGCTGATCATTTCCCCCTCAATGTCCTTGTAGATCTTTCCTACCTTTCCACCCACCCAAATCCACCTTTGTTTTAATCTATCCTTCATTACAAACAAACTTCAATAAAAACCACACACACACAAACAAGGAAACCAGAATTAGGACAAAATTGAACAGCTAGGGGAAAAAAGAGCCAAAAAGATGCATAAGAAACACATACAAAGGCCAAAGCCACACACTTGCACACACAGAAATCCCATAAAACACAAAATCACAAACCATAATATACAAACAAAGGACCTGTAAGGTAAAAAGAAAACATTCCCACACATAGAGCATTATGAGGCAATAATCCTCTAAATTACCACTGAGTTCTTTTTGTGTTAGACATGGACTGCTGGGCCTGGGGCCTGCCCTTGAGTGTGGATTTTATGGGCAGTGAGACTCTGTGGGAGAAAACTAATTTTCCCTTTGGAAGCAGCTGTCAATGGGAGGCAGCTTCTGTCTTACACATGAAGTTTCTGTCCCCTCCCGGGACCTGTGCAGGCACTGTGCATGCTGCCAGAGTCTTGCTGAGTCTGTTGTGCCTCAGGCCTGTGGTGTCTTGGAGGCCTTGGTGCCTTGGTGTCTTCCTGTCCCTCTGGCTCCTGCAATCCTCCTGTCTCCCTTCTGCCATGTTCCCTGAGACCCCAGGAGGGGGATGCCAACCTCCCCTTCAGCTCTGAGTGTGCCAGCCCCTCTTACTCTCTGTGCATTGTCCAGCTGTGGTTCCATTTGTCTCATTACTGCAGGAGGAAGCTTCTCTGATAAGGGCTGAGCAGGACCCTGTTCTGTGAGCCAGCAAATGCCTTGGAGTCACCTCATCACTACATTCCTTTAGTTGAACAGTGGTCTTTGGTTTCCCCTAGGTCCATGTGCTGTCTAGTTTCAGGTTCTTGACCATCTGTGCAGTGGCTGGCCTGACTTCCATCTCATAGTGTGGACTTTATAAACAACCTGACAGTGGCTGTTTTCTCCCACAAATCTTGTGCCTCTGTTGTGTCAGCATATCATGTACCAGGCCACCAGTGCAGACCAAAGGCTTTGTGGTTGTTTAGATAAGAATGGTTTCCACAGGCTCATGGATTTGAATTCATTGGTCACCAGGGAATGGCACTATTTTAAAGTATTTGGAGGTGTGGCCATGTTGGAGGAAATATTTTGCTAAGTGTGGGCTTTGAGTTTTGACAAGCCCATGCCAATCCCAGAGTTTCTTTTCCTGCTGCCTGCAGATGTGGGTGTAGAACTTTCAGCTACTTCTCCAGCACCATATCTGCCTGCATGGCACCATGCTCCATGCATTGATGACAATGGACTTAAATCTCTGAAACTGGGAGCAGCCACAAATAATGCTTCCCTTTATGAGAGTGCTGTGGTATGGAGTCTCTTCACAGCAACAGAACACCAACTGAGACCAGTATATCTGGATGTTTCTCTTTGACCTCTGGTAGTGTGTAGAGTCCCTTCCAGGACCATGATCACTAGTCAGTAGAGGTGAAGGCTATAGGCACACACCTGGACAACCTCTTCTTGTTTACTGAGTTATAGAGCTGAGGTCTCTACAGTAGGGCCTTAATGTCAGTTTGAGGAGAACAACCAACCGTCATGACTTCATCCTGAGATATTTGTGGGATTCCATGTCCAGGAGGATTTTTTGGTCAACAACTGAATTAAATGGAAGCCAATCCTGTCACTGAGGTCTCTTTGGTGATGAGAGATGTCTAACTAGGGCTTTGTTTCCCTGTTATTTGGTGATTCCCTTCACATTTCTATTAAATCATATAATTTTGAGTATACATGTGTATGCATGTTTTTACATACAGATTACAGAAATGTTTTTAGTGATGTTCCTATGGTGAAATTTCTACATATTACCCCTCACGTAGTCCTAATTTTATCATCTCTTCTCCCATGGCCTCCTCCTTCCTCCCTGTGTCCCTCTTCTCTCCCCAATTGTTTATTGTGAGTTTGTGTGTGTGTGTGTGTGTGTGTGTGAGTGTGTGTGATATTATCTGTGTATGTGTAAGTTTGTGTGTGTATGTGTGTGAGTATGTGTGTATGTGTGTGAGTTTGTGTGTGTGTGAGATTGTGTGTGTGTGTGTGAGTTTGTGTGTGTGTGTGAGATTGTGTGTGTGTGTGAGTTTGTGTGTGTGAGATTATGTGTGTGAGATTGTGTGTGTGTGTTTGTGTGTCTGAGATTGTGTGTGTGAGTGTGTGTGTGTGTGTGTGTGTGTGTGTGAGTGTGTGTCGTTGTTATTGTTGCTTTCATTTGAAAACTGAAAAGTCCAACTAGTTCTGAACACACTTGTGTGGTGTGCGCCATTCAGTGGATTATGGGAAATGGAATAGATGCCACATCTACTGAAAGAATGATCCTCCTGGCCCATGTCTATCCACTGCCCACAGCTCCTCAGTAATGGAGATCTTCCATCGCACTGGGCTGGGGTTTGGCTGTCTTGATGTCATGTATGTGATGTCAGCTGCTGTTGGCTCATGACAACAACATCCATGTCATGGCAGAAGGTAGCACCCCACAGCTGGACTCCCCATTTTCTGGCTCTTACTTTCTTCTTCCATCCTCTTCTTCATTGTTCTGAGTCTTAGTGGTAGGGATTAGATAAAGACTCTGATGTAGGGCTGAGCACTCAGTCTCCTCTTCTCTGTACTCTGACTGTTGCTCACTGTGGAGAGAAGCTTCTCTAGGCCAGGGTAAAGTTGGACATGGGCAAAGTAGGGATGGGTAGGTGGATGGCTGGCTGGTTGGAGGGACAGAGGATAAAGGGATGGAGAAATGCCTGGTCCAATAGAGAGATAACTGGTAAAAAGTCATCATGGATAGAAGAGTAGATGATTCTTTTTTGTTGAGAAAAATTCTTTGTTCATTTTACATATCATACACTTCTTCCTCTCATCTCTCTCCTGCTCCCTCTTGCCCATCTTCCCTCACAACTCCACTGGCATCCAATGTTCTGAAAAAGTAAGGCCTCCCATGGGGAGTCAGCAAAACATGGTATATTCAGTTGAGGCAGGTCCAACCTCCATCCCCCCTGCATCTAGGCTGTACAACATGTTCCACCATAGATAGGTAGTGGGCTCTGAAAAGCCAGCTCATGCACCAGACATAGATGCTGATCCCAATGTCCAGGGCCCCTTAACTGACCAAGCTACACAACTGGTTCACTTACGTTGAGGGCCTAGTCCAGTCCCAGGCAGGCTCCATAGCTGTCCATCTAGAGTTCAGGAGTTTCCACTAACTTGGTTCAGTTGTTTCTGTAGATCTCCCCATCATGATCTTGATGTCCCTAGCTCATAGAAAACCTCTTTCCTCTCTTCGACTGGACTCCTGGAGTTCAGCCTGATGCTTGGCTGTGGATCTCTTCATCTGCTTCCATCAGTTACTGGAAGAAGACTCTATGAAGACAGAGTATTCACCCATCTGATTACTGAAGTAAGCCAACTCAGGCACCCTCTCCACTATTGCTTGTAGTCTAAGCTGGGGTCATCCTGTGGATTCCTGGGAACTTCCCAAGCTCCAGGTTTCTCCCTATCCCAGTGATGTCTTCCTCTATCAAGACATTTCTTTCATTGTTCTTCCACTCCATCCCTGTTCCAGCTTGACCATCCCTTTTCCTTACGTTTTCATCCCCAACCCTGTACCCTCTATTTATATACCCTGGTCTCCCATTTAGTCAGGAGATCTCATCTACTTCCTCTTCCAGGGTTTTCTTGTGTCCCTCTTAGGGTTTTTCTTGGTAGCTAGCCTCTCTGGAGCTGTGGGTTGTAGTCTGGTTATCATTTGTTTTCCATCCAGTATCCACTTATGAGTGAGTACATACCATGTTTGTCTTTCTGAGTCTGGCTTACTTCACTCAGGATGATATTTTCTAGTTCCATCCATTTGCCTGATGAGTAATACTCCATTGTGTAAATGTACCACATTTTCTTTATCCATTCTTTGGTTGAGGGGCATCTATAGTTTTTCAGGTTCTGGCTATTACAAATAATTCTGCTATGAACATAGTTGAGCAAGTGTCCTTGTGGTATGATTGAGCATTTCTTGGGTATATACCCAAGAATTTTATAGCCAGGTCTTGAGGTAGATCGATTCCCAATTTTCTGAGAAAGTGATTTACTGATTTCCAAAGTGGCTGTACAAATTTGCACTCCCACCAACAGTGGAGGACCATTCCTTTCTCTCCGTATCCTCTCCAGCATAAGCTGTCATCAGTGTTTTTTATCTTAGTCATTCTGGGAACTATGAGAAGGTATCTCAGAGTTGTTTTGATTTGCATTTCCCTGATGACTAAGGATGCTGAGCAGTTTTTTAAATGCCTTTCAGCCATTTGAGATTCTTCTGTTGAGCATTCTTTGTTTAGGTCTGTAGCCCAATTTTAATTGGATTGTTTGGTGTTTGATGTCTAATTTTTTGAGTTCTTAATATATTTTGCACATCATTCCTCTGTCAGATGTGGGGTTGGTTAAGATCTTTTCCCATTCTCTCGGCTGCCTTTTGTCTTATTTACCTTGTGCTTTGTATTACAGAATCTTCTCAGATTCAGGAGTTCTCATATATTAACTGTTGCTCTCATTGTCGGTACTACTGATGTTATATTTAGGGAGTACTCTCATGTGCCCAAAAATTCTGGGCTACTTCCGCCTTTCTCTTCTATCAGGTTCAGTGTAACTGATTTTATTTTGAGGTCTTTGATCTCTTCGGTGTTGTTATGTATCTATTTGCAATCTTCTACATTTTGACATCCAGTTATGACAGCACCATTTGTTGAAGATGTTTCTTTTTTTCCATTGTATAGCTTTGGCTTCTTTTCAACAATCAAGTGTTCACCAGTGTTAAGATCGATGTTGGGTGTTCGCTCTGATTCCATTGGTCCATATTGGTCCATATGTCAGTTTTTATGCCAATACCAGGCTGTTTTTATTACTATAGCTCTGTAGTAGAGCTTGAGTTCAGAGATGACAATGCCTCCAGAAGCTGCTAGAGAATTGTTTAAGTACCTGTTTTTTTTTTTTTTTTTTCCATGTGAAGTTGAGCATTGTGGTTTTGATGTCTGTGAAGAATTATGTTGGGATTATGATGGGGATTGCATTGATTCTATAGATTGCTTTTGGTAAGATTACCCCTTTTATTATGTTGGTTTTATCTATCCATGAGCATGGGAGAGTTTTCCATTTTCTGATACCTTCTTCAATTTCTTTCTTCCAAACATTAATGTTATGCCATACAGGGCTTTAACTTGCTTAATTAGAGTTACCCCAATGTATTTTATATTATTTGTGGCTATTGTAAAGGGTGATGTTTCTCTTGATTTTTTTCTCAGCCCATTTATCATTTGTACATAGGAGGGCTACTGATTTTTTTTTTTTTAGTTAATCTTGCTACTTGCCACATTACTGAGGGTGATTATCAGCTGTAGGATTTCCCTGGTAGAAATTTGGGGGACACTTATGAATATGATCATATTGTCTGTAAATAGTGAACGTTTGACTTCTTTTTTTACTGTTTGTATCTATTTGATATCTTTTTGTTGTCTTATTGCCTTAGCTAGACCTTTGAATACTATATTGAATAGATATGTGGAGAGTGGGCAGCCTTGTCTTGTTCCTGATTTTATTTGAATTGCTGTGAGTTTCTCTCCTTTTAATTTGATGTTGGCTGTTGGCTTGCTGTAAGTTTCTTTTTTATGTTTAGGTTGTTCCTTGTATTCCTGATCTCTCCAAGATCTATATCATGAAGTGGTGTTGGATTTTGTTGAAGGCTTTTTCAGCATCTAATGGGATGATCATGTAGTTTTTTTCTTTCAGTTTGTTTATATGGTGGATTACATTGACAGATTTTCTTATGTTGAACCTTTCATGCATTTTCCTGGATGAAGCCTACTTGATCATGGTAGATAAATTCTTTGATGTGTTCTTAGATTCAGTTTGTCAGTATTTTATTGAGTATTTTTGCATCAATATTTATGAGGGAGATTGTTCTGTAAATGTCTTTCTTTGTTGCATCCTTGTGTGGTTTGGGTATCATGGTTGCTGTAGCCTCATGATAAGAATTTGGCAATGTTCCTTTTGTTTTTATTGTGTGAAATAATTTGAAGAGTATTGATGTTAGCACTTCTTTGAAATTCTGGTATGATTCTGTGCTGAAACTGTCTGCTGGAGCTTGTTCTTGTTTGGGGATTTTAATGACTGTTTTTATTTCCTTCGGGGTGATAGTTCTATTTAACTTGTTTATCTTGTCTTGACTTAATTATTGTATGTGGTACCTGTCCAGAAAATTGTCCATTTCTTTTAGAATTTCAAATTTTGAGGAATATAGGTTTTTGAAGTATGACCAGAGAATCATCCAATCATACTTCAAAATTTGTACCCGACACATATATCATTCATAAAGAAACTAAGTAAGGAAGTGTTCCTTATCCCAGTGTGAGAAGGGATCAGAAGGAGGAATCTAAGATGGAGATGACGGAAGGATTTCATGAGCTATTTGAGAGGTGACTCAAACAGGTCTGGGTTTGTGCTGGACAATGGAGGATCATGAACCTGCACACATTGTTTATGTCCTAGCCTGAGTATTCATTTCCAAGCACCTCTCCTTAGGAGCCACAGCTTGTTTCCTGAAATAGCTGCCTGATGTCCTGAGGCAGAAGCACTGGCAAAACCCACCAGTCCCAGAGGCTCTTCCTGGGATGAGGAAGAGGCCAGAAGTCATAGACCCCTCCTGTCATGTCCCAGCATTGCTGCCAGTGTCTGTGGTGATGGGTAAAGTGGCTGAAAATCCTCAAAGTGTTCAATCCCAAGGCCATGACACAGTGTAAATATCAAATAGGAAATCTAGGGTGAGAAGAATGGATCTAAAGTAGTGAGAAGCAGTGGATTGAGATGAACATTTTTGTAAGTATAATAAGATAGGAAAACACAAAAAAAGAAATCTTAAATTTTCCAGGACAGCAGGTTCAGAGGATTTGCAGACCATGTTCAGAGGATTTGCAGACCATATGCCTTAGAGGGAGCTAGGTCTCTCCACTTTTTACATTTTAAATATTCATTAATTTTTTTTTGTTTCATTTTTGTACTTTTTGTGCACAGTGTTTCTCTGTATATCCATGGCTGTATAGACATCTGTGGAACTTGCAATGTATAACACAATGGCATCTAATTCAGATACCCTCCTGACTCTGTCTCCTGAGTGCTGAAATTATAGGCTTTATCCACCATTGACCAGAAGTTCACCCCACTTTTAACATCTAGCGCCAAGAGAGAAAATTCAGCTTTTACTTCTACCTTGGAGAAAGACAAACTAATTGAAACTTAAGCCATGATTCTCTATCATATGCTTACTACCATCATGTTATCAGAAAGTGGGTCACATATAGAACCCAGAGAGTCTGCTGTTGTAACCCTAAACAGGCATGCAGAAGACACAGACATAAGAAACCAGTATGACTGTTTCAATAAAACTTTATTGGTAAACACATGTTAGAGCCAAGAACCAGCATAAAGGGATAAACATTCTCTTTTGTAATCAGTTAATTTTTATTTTACCTTTCTTTTGTTGTGATGATAATAATGACTTTTCAAAATAATTTTAATTGGGGACAGACAGATTTCATACAATGTGTCCTGATAACCCTTCCTCTCAAATTCTTCGTAGATCTTTCCTACCTTTCCACCCACCCAAATCCACCTTTGTTTTAATCTATCCTTCATTACAAAACAAACTTCAATAAAAAACATACACACACAACCAGGGAAACCAGAATTAGGACAAAATTGAACAGCTAGGGGAAAAAAGAGCCAAAAAGATGCATAAGAAACACATACAAAGGCCAAAGCCACACACTTGCACACACAGAAATCCCATAAAACACAAAATCACAAACCATAATATACAAACAAAGGACCTGTAAGGTAAAAAGAAAACATTCCCACACATAGAGCATTATGAGGCAATAATCCTCTAAATTACCACTGAGTTCTTTTTGTGTTAGACATGGACTGCTGGGCCTGGGGCCTGCCCTTGAGTGTGGATTTTATGGGCAGTGAGACTCTGTGGGAGAAAACTAATTTTCCCTTTGGAAGCAGCTGTCAATGGGAGGCAGCTTCTGTCTTACACATGAAGTTTCTGTCCCCTCCCGGGACCTGTGCAGGCACTGTGCATGCTGCCAGAGTCTTGCTGAGTCTGTTGTGCCTCAGGCCTGTGGTGTCTTGGAGGCCTTGGTGCCTTGGTGTCTTCCTGTCCCTCTGGCTCCTGCAATCCTCCTGTCTCCCTTCTGCCATGTTCCCTGAGACCCCAGGAGGGGGATGCCAACCTCCCCTTCAGCTCTGAGTGTGCCAGCCCCTCTTACTCTCTGTGCATTGTCCAGCTGTGGTTCCATTTGTCTCATTACTGCAGGAGGAAGCTTCTCTGATGAGGGCTGAGCAGGACCCTGTTCTGTGAGCCAGCAAATGCCTTGGAGTCACCTCATCACTACATTCCTTTAGTAGAACAGTGGTCTTGGTTTCCCCTAGGTCCATGTGCTGTCTAGTTTCAGGTTCTTGACCATCTGTGCAGTGGCTGGCCTGACTTCCATCTCATAGTGTGGACTTTATAAGCAACCTGACAGTGGCTGTTTTCTCCCACAAATCTTGTGCCTCTGTTGTGTCAGCATATCATGTACCAGGCCACCAGTGCAGACCAAAGGCTTTGTGGTTGTTTAGATAAGAATGGTTTCCATAGGCTCATGGATTTGAATTCGTTGGTCACCAGGGAATGGCACTATTTTAAAGTATTTGGAGGTGTGGCCATGTTGGAGGAAATATTTTACTAAGTGTGGGCTTTGAGTTTTGACAAGCCCATGCCAATCCCAGAGTTTCTTTTCCTGCTGCCTGCAGATGTGGGTGTAGAACTTTCAGCTACTTCTCCAGCACCATATCTGCCTGCATGGCACCATGCTCCATGCATTGATGACAATGGACTTAAATCTCTGAAACTGGGAGCAGCCACAAATAATGCTTCCCTTTATGAGAGTGCTGTGGTATGGAGTCTCTTCACAGCAACAGAACACCAACTGAGACCAGTATATCTGGATGTTTCTCTTTGACCTCTGGTAGTGTGTAGAGTCCCTTCCAGGACCATGATCACTAGTCAGTAGAGGTGAAGGCTATAGGCACACACCTGGACAACCTCTTCTTGTTTACTGAGTTATAGAGCTGAGGTCTCTACAGTAGGGCCTTAATGTCAGTTTGAGGAGAACAACCAACCGTCATGACTTCATCCTGAGATATTTGTGGGATTCCATGTCCAGGAGGACTTTTTGGTCAACAACTGAATTAAATGGAAGCCAATCCTGTCACTGAGGTCTCTTTGGTGATGAGAGATGTCTAACTAGGGCTTTGTTTCCCTGTTATTTGGTGATTCCCTTCACATTTCTATTAAATCATATAATTTTGAGTATACATGTGTATGCATGTTTTTACATACAGATTACAGAAATGTTTTTAGTGATGTTTCTATGGTGAAATCTCTACATATTACCCCTCACGTAGTCCTAATTTTATCATCTCTTCTCCCATGGCCTCCTCCTTCCTCCCTGTGTCCCTCTTCTCTCCCCAATTGTTTATTGTGAGTTTGTGTGTGTGTGTGTGTGTGTGTGAGTTTGTGTGTGTGTGTGTGTGTGTGTGTGAGAGAGAGTTTGGGTTTGTGAGATTGTGTGTGTGTGAGTTTCTGTGTGTGTGAGATTGTGTGTGTGTGAGTTTGTGTGTGTTAGTTTGTGTGTGTGAGATTGTGTGTGTGAATGTGTGTGTGTGTGAATGTGTGTGTGTGTGAGTGGGTGTGTGTGAGTTTGTGTGTGTGTTTGTGTGTGTGAGTGAGTTTGTGTGTGTGTGTGAGTTTGTGTGTGTGTTTGTGTTTGTGTGTGTGAGTGAGTTTGTGTGTGTGTGTGAATTTGTGTGTGTGTGTGTGTGTGAGTTTGTGTGTGTGTGTGAGTTTGGGTATGTGAGATTGTGTGTTTGTGAGTTTGTGTGTGTGTGTGAGATTGTGTGTGTGAGTGTGTGTATGTGTTAGTTTGTGTGTGTGTGAGTATGTGTCGTTGTTATTGTTGCTTTCATTTGAATACTGAAAAGTCCAACTAGTTCTGAACACACTTGTGTGGTGTGCGCCATTCAGTGGATTATGGGAAATGGAATAGATGCCACATCTACTGAAAGAATGATCCTCCTGGCCCATGTCTATCCACTGCCCACAGCTCCTCAGTAATGGAGATCTTCCATCGCACTGGGCTGGGGTTTGGCTGTCTTGATGTCATGTATGTGATGTCAGCTGCTGTTGGCTCATGACAACAACATCCATGTCATGGCAGAAGGCAGCACCCCACAGCTGGACTCCCCATTTTCTGGCTCTTACCTTCTTCTTCCATCCTCTTCTTCATTGTTCTGAGTCTTAGTGGTAGGGATTAGATAAAGACTCTGATGTAGGGCTGAGCACTCAGTCTCCTCTTCTCTGTACTCTGACTGTTGCTCACTGTGGAGAGAAGCTTCTCTAGGCCAGGGTAAAGTTGGACATGGGCAAAGTAAGGATGGGTAGGTGGATGGCTGGCTGGTTGGAGGGACAGAGGATAAAGGGATGGAGAAATGCCTGGTCCAATAGAGAGATAACTGGTAAAAAGTCATCATGGAAAGAAGAGTAGATGATTTTTTTTATTGAGAATTTTTTTAATTCATTTTACATATCAACCACAGACCCTCCTCTCATCCCTCTTCCCACTCCCCTCCCCATTTCCCCTCACAACTCACACCCCATCCTCTTCTCCAAAAAATTAAGGACTTCAATGTGGAGTCAGCATAGCCTGGTATATATACACTTGAGGCCAGTCCAAGCTCCTCCCTGCTGCATCAAGGCTGTTCCATGTGTTCCACCATAGGTAGTGAGCTCTGAAAAGCCAACTCATGCACCAGAGATAGATCCTGATCCCAATGTCCAGGGCCTCTTAAACTGACCAAGCTAAACACCTGGCTCACTTATGGAGAGGGCCTAGTCCAGTCCCAGGCAGGCTCCATAGCTGTTTTTCTAGAGCAGGTGTTCCCACTAGTTTGGTTTGGGTGTTTCCTTTCCTCATCTCGATCTTGATGTTTCTACCTCTTAGAACACCTCTTTCCAAAACTACATGATCATCTCACTAGATGCTGAAAAGTCCTTTGAAAAATTTGACACACATTCATGATAAATGTCTTGGAGAGATCAGGAATACATGGAACTTACCTAAACATAATAAAGGCAAATCCCAGCAAGCCAACAGTCAACATCAAAGTAAATGGAGAGAAACTCAAAGAAATTCCACTAAAATCAGGAACAAGTCAAGGTTTTCTGCTCTCCCCTTTCTTAATCAACATAGTACTAGAAGTTCTAGACAGAAAATAAGAAAACATAAGGAGATCAAGGTGATACAAATTTGAAAGGAAGAAGTAAAGCTTTCACTATTTACAGATGACATGGTTAGGTAGTATTAACATAGTAAAAATGGCAATATTACCAAAAGCAACCTACACATTCAAGCAATCGCCATCAAAATCCCAATACAACTCTTAACAGACTTCAAAAGAAAAATACTCAACTTCATATGGAAAAACAAAAAACCCAGGATAACCAAAAGAATCCTATAAAATAAAACAATCTCTGAAGGCATCACCATCCCTGAATTCAAGCTCTACTGTAGAGCTACAGTAATTAAAAACATCTTGGTACTGGCATAAAATCTGACATGTGGACCAATGGAACCAAACTTATGACCTTGACATTAATCCACACACCTATGAACATATGATTTTTGACAAAGAGGCCAAAACTGTACAATGGAAAAAAGAAACATCTTCAACAAATGGTACTGGCATAACTGGATGTCAATGTGTAGAAGGCTGCAAATAGTTCCATATCTGTCACCATGCACAAAACTTAACTCCAAGTGGATTAAAGACCTCAACATAAATCCAGTTACTCTGAACCTGATGGAAGAGAAAGTAGGAAGCACTCTTGAACGCATTGGCACCAGAGATCACTTTCTAAATATAATACCAGTAGCACAGACACTGAGAGAAGCAATCAATCAATGGGACCTGTTGAAACTGAGAAGCTTTTGTAGGGCAAAGGACATGGTGAACAAGACAAAATGACAGTCTACAGAATGGGAAAAGATCTTCACCAACCCCACATCTGACAGAGGGCTGATATTCAGAATATATAAAGAACACAAGAAATTAGACATCAAAATGCCCAACAGTCCAATTTAAAAATGGGCTATACAGCTAAACAGAATTCTCAATAAAAGAAGCTCAAATGGCTGAAAGACATTTAAGCAATTGCTCAACATCCTTAATCATCAGGGAAATGCAAATCAAAACAACTCTGAGATACCATCTTACACCCATCAGAATGGCTAAGATCAAAAGCACTGAAGACAGCTTATGTTGGAGAGGGTTGGAGCAAGGGGAACACTCCTCTACTGTTGGTGGGAATGCAAACTTGTACAGCCACTTTGGAAATCAATATGGCACTTTCTTAGCAAACTGGGAATCAACCTCTCTCAAAACCCAGCTATAACACTCTTTGCCATATACTCAAGGAATGCTCAATCATACCACAAAGACACAACTATGTTCATAGCAGCATTATTTGTAATAGCCAGAACCTGGAAACAACCTAGATGCCCTTCAACTGAAGAACGAATAAATAAAATGTGGTAAATATACACAATGGAGTACTATTCAGCAGAGAAAAACAATGACATCATGAGGTTTGCAGGCAAATGGATGGAACTAGAAAATATATCCTGAGTGAGGTTACCCAGATTCAGAAAGACAAACATGGTATGTACTCACTCATAAGTGGATACTAGATGTAAAGCAAAGGATAAACAGACTGTAACTCACAACTCCAGGGGGGCTACCTAGTAAAGAGGACCCTAATGAAGACACAGTGATTGTTCACCTACAGAGAAATGGATGAGATCTACTTGAGCAAACTGGATGATAATGGAAGACAAGTGTTGGGGGAATGAGAGCTTAGGGAAGCGGGAGGTCCCAGCTGTATCAGAAACAGAGTGGGAGAACAGGAAAGAGATACCATGATAAATAAAGACCCCATGGGAATAGAAAGAATCAGAGTGCTAGAGAGGTCCCCAGAAATCCACAAAGATACCTCCATGATAGATTACTGGCAATGGTCGAGAGAAAGCCCAAGCTTTCTACTCTGGTGATCAAATGGCCGAACACCCTGTCATGATAGAACTCTCATCTAGTGACTGATGGACACATTTGCAGAGATCCACAGCCAAGCCCCAAGTGGAGCTCCAGGAGTCCAGTCAGCATGAGAGAGGAGGGATTATATGAATAAGAGATATTGAGACCATGACTGGAAAAAGCACAGGGACAAATAGCCAAACTAGTGGAAACACATGAACTTTGAACCAATAGCTGAAGAGCCTACATGGAACTGGATCAGACCCTCTGGATAAGTGAAACAGTTGATTAGCTGGAACTATTTAGGAGGCCCACTCACAGTAGAACCGGGAACTGTCCTTGGTGCATGAGCTTGCTTTTTGTAACCTAGGGCCTATGCTGAGACACTTTGCTCAGCCTTGGTGTAGGGAGGAGGGGACTGGCCCTGCCTTGGCACAGTCTACCAGGCTAGGCTGACTCCCCAGGGGAAACCTGGCCTTGGAGGAGGTGGGAATGGGAGTGAATTGAAAGGGAAGGCTGGGTGTGGGATGAGGGAGGACAGGGAATCCATGGCTGATATGTAAAATTAAATTAATTATAAAATTAAAGTATTTTTTTAAAAAACGAAAGAAAGAAAACCTCTTTCCTTCTTTGACTAGACTCCTGGAGTTTGGCCTGATGCTTGGCTGTGGATCTCTTCATCTGCTTCCATCAGTTACTGGAAGAAGACTCTATGAAGACAGAGTATTCACCCATCTGATTACTGAAGTAAGCCAACTCAGGCACCCTCTCCACTATTGCTTGTAGTCTAAGCTGGGGTCATCCTTTGGATTCCTGGGAACTTCCCAAGCTCCAGGTTTCTCCCTATCCCAGTGATGTCTTCCTCTATCAAGACATTTCTTTCATTGCTCTTCCACTCCATCCCTGTTCCAGCTTGACCATCCCTTTTCCTTACGTTTTCATCCCCAACCCTGTACCCTCTATTTATATACCCTGGTCTCCAATTTAGTCAGGAGATCTCATCTACTTCCCTTTCCCAGGGTGACTTATGTCTTTCTAGGGTTCTCCTTTTTAGCTAGCTACTCTGGAGCTGTGAGTTTTAGTCTGGTTATTTTTTGTTTTATATCTAGTATCCACTTATAAGTGAGTACATACCATGTTTGTCATTATGAGTCTGGGTTACCTCACTCAGGATGATATTTTCTGGTTCCATCCATTTGTCTGATGAGTAATACTCCATTGTGTAGATGTACCACATTTTCTTTATCCATTCTTTGGATGAGGGGCATCTAGATTTTTTTCAGGTTCTGGCTATTACAAATAATTCTGCTATGAACATAGTTGAGCAAGTGTCCTTGTGGTATGATCGAGCATTTCTTGGGTATATACTCAAGAATTTTATAGCTAGGTCTTGAGGTAGATTGATTGCCAATTTTCTGAGAAACTGCCATACTGATTTCCAAAGTGGCTGTACAAATTTGTACTCCCATCAACAGTGGAGGACCATTCCCCTTGCTCAGTATCCTCTCCAGCATAAGCTGTCATCAGTGTTTTTTTTTTTTAATTTTAATCTTAGTCATTCTGAGAGGTATAAATAAGATGGTATCTCAGAGTTGTTTTGATTTCCATTTCCCTGATGACTAAGGATACTGAGCAATCCTTAAATGTCTTTCAGCCATTTGAGATTCTTCTGTTGAGCATTCTCTGTTTAGCTCTGTAGCCCATTTTTAAAATTAGATTGTTTGGTATATTGATGTCTAGTTTTTTGAATTCTTTAAATATTTTGGTGATCAGCCCTCAGTCAGATGTGGGGTTGGTCAAGATCTTTTCCCATTCTGTTGGCTACCAATTGTATCTTATTTACCATGTCCTTTGCTTTACAGAAACTTCTTAGATCCAAGACGTCCTATTTACTAATTGTTGCTCTCAGTGTCTGTGCTACTGGTATTATATTTAGGAAATAGTCTCTTGTACTAATATGTTCAGGGCTACTGCCTACTTTGTCTTCTATCATGTTTACTATAACTGGATTTATGTTGAGGTCTTTGATCTACTCAGAGTTACTTGAGTTTTGTGCATGGTGACAGATATGGATCTATATGCAATCTTCTACATGTTGTTGACATCCATTTATGCCAGCACCATTTGTTGAAGATGTTTCTTTTTCTCCATTGTATAGTTTTTGCTTCTTTGTCAAAAATCAGGTGTTCATAAGTGTTAAGATCAATTTCAGGGTATTGAATTTTATTCCATTGATCCATATGTCAGTTTGTATGCCAATACCACGCTGTTTTTATTACTATAGCTCTATAGTAGAGCTTCAGTTCAGGGATGGTGATGCCTCCAGAAGTTCCTAGAGGATTATTTTAGCTATCCTGAGTTGTTTGTTTTTCCATATGAAGTTGATTATTGTTTTTTGATGTCTATGAAGAATTGTGTTGGGATTTTGATGGAGATTGTATTGATTCTGTAGATTGCTTTTGGTAAGATTGCCATTTTATTATGTTGTTTTTACCTATCCATGGGCATGGGAGATTTTTCCATTTTCTGATACTTTCCTTAGTTTCTTTCTTCCAAACCCTAAAGTTCTGGCCATACAGGTCTTTCGCTTGCTTAGTTAGAGTTACCCCAAGGTATTTTATATTATTTGTGGCTATTGTAAAGGATGTTTCTCTGATTTTATCCCCAGCCCATATATCACTTGTATATTGGAGGGCTACTAATTTTTTTGAGTTAATCTTGTATCTTTCCATATTACTGAAAGTGTTTATCAGTTGTAGGAGTTCCCTTGTAGAATTTTGGGGGACATTTATGAATATGATCATATTGTCTGCAAATAGCAAAAGTTTGAATTCTTCCTTTACCATTTGTATCCTTTTGATGTCTTTTTGTTGTCTTATTGCTTAAGCTACAACTTTGAATACTATATTGAATAGATATAGGGAGAGTGGAAAGCCTTATCTTGTTCCTAATTTTGGTGGAATTGCTTTGAGTTTCTCTCCCTTTAATTTGATGTTGGCTATTGGCTTGCTGTAAATTTCCTTTATTATGTTTAGGTATGTTTTTTTTTTTTGTCTTCCTGATCTCTCCAAGACCTTTATCATGAAGGGGTGTTGGATTGTGTCAAATGCCTTTTCAGCATCTAGTGAGATGATCATGTGTTTTTCTTTCCTTTCAGTCTGTTTATATGGTGTCTTACATTCACAGATTTTCTTATGTTGAACCATCCATTCATCTCCCGGTTGAAGCCTACTGATCATGGTGGATGATTTCTTTTTTTTTTTATGTATTCTTGGATTCAGTTTGTCAGTATTTTATTGAGTATTTTTGCATCAATGTTCATGAGGGAAATTGGGCTGCAATTGTCTTTCTTAGTTAGTTGTGTCTTTGGGTTGTTTTTGTATCAGGGTTACTGTAGCCTCATAAAAAGATTTTAACAATGTTCCTTCTGTTTCTATTATGTGGAATAATTTGAAGAGTATTGGTATTGGCTCTTCTTTGAAATTCTGGTAGAATTCTTTGCTGAAACTGTCTGCCTTGATTTTTGGTTGGGAGATTTTAATGGCTGTTTTTATTTCCTTAGGGGTTATATGTCTATTTAAATTGTTTATCTGGTCTTGACGTGATTTTGGTATGTGGTACCTATACAGAAAATTGTCCATTTCTTTTAGAATTTCTAATTTTGTGGAATATAGGTTTTTGAAGTATGACCAGAGAATCATTGAATCATACTTCAAAAACCTGCACTCCACAGATAGATGATTCATAAAGAGGCAGGTAAGGAAGTGTTCCTTATCCCAGTATGAGAAGGGATCAGAAGGAAGAGTCTAAGATGGAGATGACTGAAGGATTTCATGAGCTATTTGAGAGGTGACTCAAATAGGCCTGGATATAATGCTGGGCAAAGGAGGATCATGAACCTGCACACGTTGTTTATGTCCTAGCCTGAGCCTTCATTGCCGAGCACCTCTCCTGAGGGGCCACACCTCTGTTTCCTGAAAGAACTGCCTGCTGTCCTGAGGCAGGAGCATTAGAGTAACTACAGCCAGTTCCAGGGGTCAGGGACCCCTCCTGTCATGTCCCAGCATTGCTGCCAGTGCCTGTGGTGGTGGGTAGAGTGGCTGAAAATCCTCAAAGTGTTCATACTCAGATCCATGACACAGTGTAAATGTCAAATAGGAAATCTAGGGTGAGAAGAATGGATCTGAAGTAGAAGCAGGTGACAGAGATTGACATTTTCCCAACTATAGTAAGATAGGAAAACACAAAACAGGAAATCACAATTTTGGGTGCACAGCATGTTTGGTGGATTTTTAGACCATATGCATGACAGGGAGCTAGGTCACTCCACTTTTCACATTTTAATTATTCATTAAAAAACTTTTTTTTAAAACTTTTTTTTCTCTTTGTTTCTCTGTATATCCATGGCTGTACTGATATGACTGGGGAACTTGGTCTGTATACCAGGATGGCATCTAATTCAGAGATCCTCCTGCCTCTGCCTCCTCAGTGCTGGGATTAAAGGCAGGAGCTGCCACTGCCCAGAGAGTCACCCCACTTTTAACATCTAGCACCAGGAGAGAAAATTCAGCTTGTACTGCTACTTGGAGAAAGACAAACTAATTGGAGCTTAAGCCATGAATCTCCATCATATGCTTATTGCTATCATGTTATTGGGAAGTGATTAAGTACAGAACAGAGAAAGTTGTTACCCTAAACAGGTGTGCAGAAGACATAGGCATAAGAAACCAGTGTGGTTGTGCCAATAAAACTTTATTAATAAACACATGTAAGAGCCATGAGCCAGCTTAAAAGGGATAAGCATTCTCTTTTTAGTCAATTAATTTTTATTTTACTTTTTTTTGGTTGTGATAATAATGACCTTTTAAAAATAATTTTAATTTTTATTAAAGACAGATATTTTTCATACAATGTATTCTGATCATCCTTCCCCCTCAAACTCTTCCTAGATCTTCCCTACCTTTCAACACACCCAAATCTACATTCTTTTAAATCTATCCTTCGTTACAAAACAAACAACAATAAAAAACACACACACACAACCAAGGAAACCAGAATTAGGACAAAATTGAACAGCTAGGGGAAAAAAGAGCCAAAAAGATGCATAAGAAACACATACAAAGGCCAAAGCCACACACTTGCACACACAGAAATCCCATAAAACACAAAATCACAAACCATAATATACAAACAAAGGACCTGTAAGGTAAAAAGAAAACATTCCCACACATAGAGCATTATGAGGCAATAATCCTCTAAATTACCACTGAGTTCTTTTTGTGTTAGACATGGACTGCTGGGCCTGGGGCCTGCCCTTGAGTGTGGATTTTATGGGCAGTGAGACTCTGTGGGAGAAAACTAATTTTCCCTTTGGAAGCAGCTGTCAATGGGAGGCAGCTTCTGTCTTACACATGAAGTTTCTGTCCCCTCCCGGGACCTGTGCAGGCACTGTGCATGCTGCCAGAGTCTTGCTGAGTCTGTTGTGCCTCAGGCCTGTGGTGTCTTGGAGGCCTTGGTGCCTTGGTGTCTTCCTGTCCCTCTGGCTCCTGCAATCCTCCTGTCTCCCTTCTGCCATGTTCCCTGAGACCCCAGGAGGGGGATGCCAACCTCCCCTTCAGCTCTGAGTGTGCCAGCCCCTCTTACTCTCTGTGCATTGTCCAGCTGTGGTTCCATTTGTCTCATTACTGCAGGAGGAAGCTTCTCTGATGAGGGCTGAGCAGGACCCTGTTCTGTGAGCCAGCAAATGCCTTGGAGTCACCTCATCACTACATTCCTTTAGTAGAACAGTGGTCTTGGTTTCCCCTAGGTCCATGTGCTGTCTAGTTTCAGGTTCTTGACCATCTGTGCAGTGGCTGGCCTGACTTCCATCTCATAGTGTGGACTTTATAAGCAACCTGACAGTGGCTGTTTTCTCCCACAAATCTTGTGCCTCTGTTGTGTCAGCATATCATGTACCAGGCCACCAGTGCAGACCAAAGGCTTTGTGGTTGTTTAGATAAGAATGGTTTCCACAGGCTCATGGATTTGAATTCGTTGGTCACCAGGGAATGGCACTATTTTAAAGTATTTGGAGGTGTGGCCATGTTGGAGGAAATATTTTACTAAGTGTGGGCTTTGAGTTTTGACAAGCCCATGCCAATCCCAGAGTTTCTTTTCCTGCTGCCTGCAGATGTGGGTGTAGAACTTTCAGCTACTTCTCCAGCACCATATCTGCCTGCATGGCACCATGCTCCATGCATTGATGACAATGGACTTAAATCTCTGAAACTGGGAGCAGCCACAAATAATGCTTCCCTTTATGAGAGTGCTGTGGTATGGAGTCTCTTCACAGCAACAGAACACCAACTGAGACCAGTATATCTGGATGTTTCTCTTTGACCTCTGGTAGTGTGTAGAGTCCCTTCCAGGACCATGATCACTAGTCAGTAGAGGTGAAGGCTATAGGCACACACCTAGACAACCTCTTCTTGTTTACTGAGTTATAGAGCTGAAGTCTCTACAATAGGGCCTTAATGTCAGTTTGTGGAGAGCAACCAACAGTTTTGTCAAAAACCTGAGTCATTTTGGGGTTTCCAATGGCCACTTCTGCCAAAATCTCTGTAATGTTTAATTCAGTCCTGTTGCTAGCTGTTTCATTTGGGTATGTTAGATGTCTAGTTGGGGCTTTTTCTCCCCACTTTTTTGATTTTTTTTTGATATTTTTGTTTGTATTTCATATAAGCTTCTATTGTAGTATATTTTCATATGACCTCTTACATGTCTCTTAGTTTTAGGTGTTTCTCCTCATATTCCCTTCCTCATTTTCCCCATATCTCTCTTCCCTCCCCTTTACAGTCTTTTTGATATTGTTCTTTTGTGCATTTTATGCACAGGGTTTTTTTTTTTGGTTGTTTTTGTTATTTTATAAGTCTTTAAGTCCAGTTAGTAACCCTGTGTGTATGGTCTGTGCAGTTCCCTGGTCCACGGCTGACTGAATAGACCCCTTTTCTTCAAACCCCCAGTTACTGCAGCAGCCACTTCCCACTGCCCAGAGCTCCCCAGGACGTTGTCGGACCCCAAGATCCTCTACCCATATAAACTGGGAATGTAGCTGTTTTGATTTTGTGGGGGTCTTTTGAAGGTAGTTCCATTCATTTGTGAACTCATGAGTACAGCCCTCATGTGGTGACAGAAGATTGCACCCAACAGCACTCCTCCCCATTTTCTGGCCTTCACAGTGTTTCTCAATGGTTCCCAAGTTTTATTCATAGTTAGGTTCATAAATGTGTTCCATTTAGAACTAGACAGTCTCATACAGGGCCCTTGACATTTGTCATCTCCCCACTGACTGCTGCCCCCTGGGAAAAGAAGCTTTTCTGACCAAGGTTGACAACAGCCACATCTCTGGATAGAAACATGGATGTCTAGAAGGCAAATTTACAACTGGGACATTTAGCAAACTTAAAATAGCAGGTTCCACCCTAGGGACCTAAGGTGGACTTTTGAACTGTATTACAATACCAGGCTTGAGTTCCCTCCTATGGAGCAGACCTCAGTTCCAATCAGAGAATAGCTGGTTGTCTATAGTCATTGTGCCACTTTTGTACAGTGAGCACCTGGTTGAGGATGGATAATGTCATTAATGTCTTTCTCACCCAAAGCCTGCAGAACACCCTCTGGTACCATGAAAGGTGCAACCAGGGAGGAATTTTTCTGGTTAGTTTGAGATTGGTTTTTCTCTGTGTCACAGCAAAGTGTGTGGTATCTTCAGCAACAGGGAAGACCCTTACCAAGGACTTATGATGGGTCACCAAGGGCAATGGCAATAACCTGTGTTGATTTGGAGTCCTCTGTAGCCTTCCTGATCTAACTCATTGGGTGATGTCCCACACCTAGCACTCTAGTTTTTGTTAATAGCCCATGACTTTTGGGAATAGCATTATCTATCCATGCACGATACCTCCATGAGGAGGTTGAGTGTGTGTGTGTGTGTGTGTGTGTGTGTGTGTGTGTGTGTGTATGTGTGTGTGTGTGTGTGTATGTGTGTGTGTGCTGGTATTGTACAAATAAATTTGCCTGTGTGTACATATGGAGTTCAGAAGTAGACTTCAGGCATCTTCCCCTATCACCCTATATGTTGTCATCATCATCATCATCATCATCATCATCATCATCATCATTATCATCATCATTATATGAGACAGAGATTCTCAGTAAACCTAGAGTTTACTCCAGGGACCCTCTTATCTCTGTCCTCCAGTGACATATGTGTGCTACCACACCTAGTTACCACACCTGGCTTCCAAACCTGGCTACCACACCTGGTTTTTACTTGGGTGTTGGGGCTTATGAACTCAGGTCTACCTTTTTGTGCTCTCCAGGTCCTCAACTTGTTGCTTTGTACAAGTACCATGCCACGGTTTAGATGGATGATATGTTGATTTGTGCAATCCATTTGGAGTGGAGCTGTATGTATGGAAGAGTTGAAAGCATGACACTATTGTCTTTAGCTCATCACTGTAGCACCTTCTGGTCATTCAGGTCTTTGATTTCCTTTACCATTTTGGCATTCAATATACAAAGTTTGCATGTATGTTTCAAGATCTATACCTAAACATTTCATAAGTTTTGGGGTAAAGTAAGTATATTTTTTCAGTTATTTGTTGCCAGTAGATAGAAGTGTGGTTGAGTTTTGAATATAGATATTGATTTTACTGAGCTTGCCTTTCATTACTAAGCATTTTATGTCATGTTTAGGTGTCCTGGGATTGAACCCTGGGTCTTGCTTATGCTAGGCAAGTGCTCGACCCTAAGCCACATTCCTATCCCTCTTAGAAAAGTCCAAATTGCTCCTTTGGACATTATGTACAGGGCATCATCTCACCTTGACTTACAGACTGTACTATCCCTTCTTATTCCAATGGGAATGCCCCCTTTTCTCATCTCATTAACCAGTGTAGTGTTGGACTGCAGATCCCTGGTTTAGGATCTATAAGAAAGGCACTTGGTCTTTCTCTGGATATGTGTAGTTGTAGAATTTTCGTAGAATCTTGTGCCATTGTCTGGAGTAAGGTGGTTCCCAGGAGTGCCACCCCATCTTGATATCCCATATGAAAACTTTGGTGAATGTCTAACTGACTCTCTTTTTCCTGTCAGTAGCATTAGCCTTGGCTGGTCAGACCCCTCCTACCTTGGTGGAGGCACCGTCCCAGGGGTGCTCCACACTCTATAGCCTTGGTTAGATCTCAGGGGTGGTGCTCCACACTCTACAGCCTTGGTTCTGCTCTGTTAAAGACAAACTGCAAGATTTCAAGTGTCAACTTGTGTTATTGTGACTGTGAAGAGAACAGACATGATGTTCCTCCTCCTCTTCCTCTACATTGTGCAGTACTGGGGACTAAAACTAGGGCCTTGCTTATGCCAGGCAAGCACTCTAGTATGGAATTACAACCCCAAGTTCTCTTTTTACTCTATTTAAAGTTTTGAGACAGAGTCTCACTGAATTGCCTAGACAGGCTCAGATTCACCCTGTAGTCCAAGCAGTCCTTGGATTAGCCCTCCTCTTGCCCCAACTTCCTGACTAGTTAGCATGACAGGCTCATGCCTCCAAATTAATTTCTTTTAAAGATAAAAATTTCCTAATAAAAGCAAATGTGGCAGGGCAGTGGTGTCACACACTTTTAATCCCAGCACTTGGGTAGCAGAGGCAGGAGGATTTCTGTGAGTTCGAGGCCAGCCTGGTCTACAAAGGGAGTTCTAGGACAGACTCCAAAATTACCCAGAGAAACCCTGTGTTGAAAACCAGACAACAACAACAAAAAGCAAATGTGCTTAAGAAAGTTAATAACATGGAACCCAATGAATGCTGTAAAGCAATACAGCAACCCAGTGCACTGTCAAGGGGAAGTCATCGAGATGAAGGGGATGGTTGGAAACAGACTTCTGGAATCTGCTGCTTTCTGTGTGACCTTGGATGAGTGACGACCTCTCTGACTCTCCATTTGCTTCTACCTGTACAATGGGGTCCATGGGTTGCTCTAAAGCAGAGGTTTTCAACATGCAGGTTGTGACCCCTTTGGGGGTTTCATATTAGATATCCTGCATATCAAATATGTTTATATTATGTTTCATAACAGTAGCAAAATTACAGTTATAAAGTAGCAACAAAGTAATTTTATGGTTGGGGCCACCACAACATGAGGAACTGTATTAAGGGGTTGCAAAGTTAGGAAGGTTGAGAACCACTGCCCTAGGGAATTAAAAGAACTGGTCCCTGAGCAGCCCTTGGCAGATGTAAGGGCTCAGGGGATGCAGATTCACTCACAGAGCTGAAGATCTTGACAATACAGGAAGCATTTCTGATGCACACAGATCAGAAACAAGATTTGGTTTTGTGAAGTCTCCTGGCCTCTAGCTGGTTTGTGCATACACAGAAGCATGTGTGTGAAAATGCTAACTGATGGAATTCTCTGAGGCAGCTTCTGCTATACTTTCACCATCTGAAGCATTTCAAAAGCCGAAAAAGATGTGTAGATCAGGGAATATTTAAAGATGGCAAGAGATGGTGAATGTGCCCAGCCCAGGAGCAGGTGTGCCGAGGACCATCCAGAATCCAGGCAAGACAGGAGATCTATTTGCCTGGGGAGGGCACCAAGTCTCATCCCATTTTTGTCAGCCATGTATCTGGTGACCTTGGGCAAGACCCTTGATACCCCTGAGCCTTTATTCCTCCTCAGCAAGATGACAGACATCTTTGCTTCCCCCATCATCTCTTCTGATTCTTATGAAGTTGAAACAAGACAATGTCTGTGACCATTTGAAAGCTCGACAAATATATACGGCCTTAGTGTTCAAAATAATCACTCAAATCCACTCTGAAAGGTTGAAGGATACAGGAGAAATAGACCTCGGGGCCTCTTCAATTATGGCTCCAGACAGTCATGGTGAAGTCGGGCCCTGGGTGATCGATGCTGCCCCACACTTCTTTCCCAAAGAGGGGCTTGGCATTTGGAGGCTGCCTGCCATGGTCCTTAGCTAGTTACCTCTGACTGGAGGAGCATCAGAAGTTGTCGAGGCCGCGGTTTGTCTGGCTGATTTATACAAACCAGTGAAGCCATCTCTCTAGCCTGTTCTTTGATCTTGGTTTGAAGCAAGTCAACTCAAACACTCATGGGAGCTGGGAAGAGATCCTTCATCTAAATGTCTTCACAAATCTTCCCTAGATGCATGGGGTGAGGGCCCCACCAGCTTCTTCAAAGGCCTCATCCATCAACATAGGGGGAATAAAACTCAAGTTATGCTTTGTGAATCCTTGACCCAACTCAACCTGTATCAAACTGTGGCTGGAATTTCTAAGCCAACTTTTGCTGGAGAGGACAGCACTGCCTCCACACCCATCTTCTCCCTCTCCTTATCCTTCTTGACAGACACAGAGCATGTAAGAAGGAAGGTTTCATGCCATAGCAGGGACCACAGTGGCCAAGGGTGCAGCGTTTGGGCCCAGATGCCCAGGCTTGGCTTTGGCTCCAGTGTATGTTCATCTTGGGTTTACTATAGAAACCTGCTTCAGCTGCAGACTCCTCGTCTGTCAGTTTAGACAGTACCCTGATAAGGATAACCCAGAGGGGCAGACTGAGTGTAAAGGGATTTGCTTTGAAAGACTTTTAAAACAGAAGGGGGACTAGTTGGGGAGAGGAGGGCATCAGGAGAAGAGGGAAGATACAAGAGGGTAGTGGGATAAATATGACTGAAATAGATTGGGGAGAGGGGTGCTGTGGCCATGATTTAGGTGGGCATTCCCAGCACCCATGTAAAAAGATGTGAAAAGATTGGTACATGTCTGCAATCCCTGTGCCAGAGAAACAGAAACAGGAGGATCCCTGGAGCTCATTGTCCATTCCTGCCTAATTGATGAGCTCCAGAGTCATTGAGATACTGTTTCAAAACAGAGCAGAGGAAGATATCTGATGCTGACCTCCATACACACATGTGCACATACACAAATCTGCACACACTCACTCAAGTACATTTATACATGTCCCCAGATATGTTACATCAGGTATGAAAATGTCAGAATGGAACCCATTACTATAAGTAAGCAAAAAGAGGAGTGTACCGAGGGATTGCTTATGGGATGGAGGCCCTGACATCTTCTCTTCCACTTTTCTAGTTTCAGCAATCTGTGGCCAGTTATGGTCTGGTGATATTATATGGGAGATTTCACAGATAAATCATTTGCATATTGAGCTGCATGTTTTCCTGAGCTGCATGATGGCTAGCTCTGTGTAGTTAAGGCATCCCTATCTACACACACCTGCTCTACACAGCTTCCATTCCCATGGTTTCTATTTCTAGTACCGGACCGACTGTCCTCATGTCACAGGGTTTGATTCAAATTAGCTGTCATTCTACCAATAAGAACCCAAAGAACCAGAGAAGACATGTTGGCAGTTTTAGCATAGTAGGGGGTTATCATTTTCCTAGCTCTTTTGTTTT
Organism: Onychomys torridus; assembly: GCF_903995425.1. Lineage (NCBI taxonomy): Eukaryota > Metazoa > Chordata > Mammalia > Rodentia > Cricetidae > Onychomys > Onychomys torridus. Next base: position 132,568,355 of record NC_050446.1, read on the forward strand.
TTAAATTTTTTTTAAAGATCTCATTTTGAAATTTTGTGTACATGTGTGTATCTGCATATGAGTATGTGCACATGAGTGCAAGTGCCATTGGAGGCCAGAAGGAAGCATTGGACCCACTGGAGTTGAATTTACAGGCAATTGTGAGCCGCCCAGTGTGTGTTCTGGAACTGAACTCTGGTCTTCTACAAGAGCAGCAAGTGCTCTTAGCCACTGAGCCCTTCTGTAGTGGAGCTTAGACATTGGTGCTAAGCTTGCCATACCAATGTGTAAAGTCACCTTTAGCACAGGTATGAGGTGTGGGAAAAGATGCAATGACACATGGGGTTCAGTGCTCTTGTGGTTTGAAATGTCCCCACAAGCTCATGTGTTTGAACACTTCCCCTATCAGTGGAGCCATTTGGGGGTGTTGTACAGAACCTTTAGGAAGTGAGTCCGTGGGGCAGGCCTTTGAGGGTTTAGCCTGCCCTGTTTCTGGTCCACCAAGATGTAAGAAGCAGCAGCTGAAAGCTCCTGCCTCAGCAGAGTAACCAGCTCCCAGCCGCCATGCTGTCCTCACCATAATGGACTCATGTCTCTCGAGTCAGAGCCAAAATAACTCCCTTCTTCCTCCCGTTGTCTCTGTCTGTATTCTGTCACAAGAAAAGCAGCGAATGCTATTGCTGTGATAAAAGAACCCCCACAAAAACAACTGAGGAAGGTTCAGAGCAACAGCGTCATCACAATAGGGAGGCTCAGGGACAGCAGGAGCAAAACACTGGCTGGTCACATTTACATACCCAGATACAGGACAGAGAGAGAGAGAGAGAGAGAGAGAGAGAGAGAGAGAGAGAGAGAGAGAGAGAGAGAGAGAAGAGCATGATGTGGGCAAAGACTGCCCTCATGCTCTGCTTCCTCCCTCCATCCATCAAGGCTGCACCTCCTTAGGCTCAACACCTTCCAAAACAGCACCACCAACTGGGACCAAGTGTGTAAATGTGCCATCAGGCACTTTCCTCGTTCCTATCACTGCTTCAAGCCTCCAGTGGGTGGGCTGCATCCCCTTTGAATGAGGAGAGACTTACGTATCCAACTCTACCACTGTAAAACAAAAAACAACCCTACAGATGATCGATCGGTAAACATAAAGGCTGTTCCATATCCCAGTGAAACTTCACTGAAAAACAAAACAAAAAATAAACAGGTGGAGGGGTGCTGGAGAGATGGCTCAGTCAGTAACATGCTTGTTGCCCAAGCATGAAGACCTGAGTTTGGATCCATAGCTCTCACATAAAAGCTGGGTGCAGCAGTACAGTAAAACCAGCATTGCGAAGGCAGAGACGGGCAAATCCCTGGCTGACACTGGGCAGCTAATTAAGCTGAATAAGCCAACTCCAAGTTTAGAGGGAGATCCTGTCTCAAAAAAATATTCCTCTGGGCTATTCTCCAGAACTTGAGGGTAAGACCCTGTTGTTGAAGACACCAAATACTTGAGTCATAGGACATGGAGAAATCAAGTTGGTATTGACCCGGCTGCTTCATTTCTGCTCGTTAGCTTTCACGGTGCTGCAAGGCGCCACACATTTTATTAGAGGAGCAAATTAATCACCAGTAATACCCAGTGTGAACCCCAAGAGCTATAGTAATTACTAGCCTGGCAGGATATGCTTGCTGAGGTAAGTGACGCAAATGTTATGGGACTAGCCACCTATTTCTGATCGGACGCAAAGCCTTGCTAGTGTTGTCCTGGTACCTCTCTCTCCCAGAAGACCTCTGCGTTGTTGGTGGCAGGCCACAGTGCTCTGTGCTGCTACTTGTCCCTTCTTCATGTGTGAAGCCTGAGCGATCCACCAACCACTGATCCGTGTATTTAACGGGAGCACAGGAGTCAAGGCTCTTGCCAAATTTAGTATGTCCAAGCCAACACCAACCCGGGTGGTACTTTTGTGTGAAATGGAGGGTGGTATGCCCTCTGGGCAGAGAGCCCTTTGCAGGTTCTTTCCACTTGGTGAGCAGCTCATGTGTTCCCTCTAGGTGTGTGGCTTCGTGAGTAGTGGGAACTGACCTTTCACCCAACTTGTACCTTTGGGTTCATAACTTGTGCAGTATATCATCTGCAGCTGTGTGCATTGCCATGTTCTCTCTCTCTCTGTCTCTCTGTCTCTCTGTCTCTCTCTCTGTCTCTGTCTCTCTCTCTCTCTCTCTCTCTCTCTCTCTGTGTGTGTGCATTCATGTAGAAGCCAGAGGTTGACCTCTGGTGGTGTTCTTTGAGTGCTATCCACCTTGTTGTTCTGACAGAATCTCTCATTGGCTTGGGACTTTCTGAGTAAGTGAGACTGGTTGCCCATTGAGAGCCAGGGATCTTCCTGTCTCCACATCCCTGGTACTGAGATTGCAAGCATGCAGCACCATGCATGGCTTTTTAAAATGTAGATGCTGAGGGTTGAACTAGAGTCCTTGTGCCTGTGTGCAGCGCCTGGCTGACCGAGCCATCAGAACCGTCATTGCCTCCCTCCCTGGTCAGCTGCTTGGCTCACTGGGTTTGGATTTGTCTGCACTGGTTCTGTCCTCTGCTCTCCTTGGTTGATATCAAGAGCCAGATGCCAACAGTGCCCATCAGCAGCACCAGTTCACATCACACTGGCCTGGCCACCCCTCCTGGGGACAGCTTCATCTAGAGTGGAGCAGGGACTAGGATGAGCGTAAGTAACTAGGCTGGCCACGTTTGGGGAGGTAGGGGGGCAGCTGGAGTTTGTCCTCACATGAACTTGGACAAAAGGGACTATTAAGAAAAGACAGAATTAATTCTGGACAGTCAGAACTACCGCTCCTGCACACATCCCCCCTTGTTCCTCATCTGTGATCTTGGTTTCCCTAGTTGACTCCCTTCTGTTGGCTTTATTTCAGAAAGCTCCCATACCAGGATACCTTTTCGTTGACTGAAAAAAAAAAAAAACAAAAAACAAACAAACAAAAACCCAAAACAACAACAAACCATAACAGGCACCTGGAATCCTCAAGGAGCATCAGACACAGGCCTCCATCCATTATGAGCTAACTGGGCATCAATTTTATCAACGGCTCCTCTCTTTAATCAGGAAGAAATTACCCACTGGCAAATCACTAAGGCTTTCTTTTAAAACTGGTTTGAAAAAAAAAATAATTTCAGTTCAATTTTTAAGTGTAGGAAAAGAAAGGCTAATTGTACAGTGTTCTCTGAAAGATATGGAGGCCAGCAAGGGTCATTTTTCAGAGCTCTGCCCTCTCCATTCAGAAGAGGCCAGTTGGGTCTTCCAAGCACATTGCAGCTGAGGGCTGGTGGAAACTGGCTGCGTGGTCTCCCTTCTCAGCACTCCCCTGCAAGGCTCATCTTGCAAATCGGGTATTTGGAAGTAGGGAAGAAGCCAGGGGTGCAGCTAGGCTTATCAGTAGGCTTTGGTGTGGTCTGCTGGCTCCAGCAGTGATGGCAGCTGCCCCTCCCCCCATTTCCTTTGCAGTCCCGTCTTGTTGCTTTCTCAAGTCTGAGCACACAGGGATTTTTCAGGCTGCAATTTTTCACGTGGATGAAGCTTTTAGCTCCCACTTGGTGCTTACAACAACAGGATTCTAATTCCCATGCCAGGAGCAGTTCCCAGAGGATCAGGGCAAGCCTCATCTAACCTTTTTGGTTCATCTCCTGGAAGATAGTGCTAATGTTCCCTCTGCTCACAGGAACACACAAATTAGTCATTGTTCTGCAATGATCTGAAACCTGAGCTGGGACAAGGCAATTCCACCCATGGCCCCCAAATTACATCTGATAGCATAGGTGTCGAAGTGCCCATTGTCACAGCCTCCATCACAGGCTCCGAACCAATACTTACAAGGTCACCACTTAATTCATAAATCCAAGATGCTGTCACAGTCCTTCAGTGACCGAGCCCACAGCCACTTGGAGACTACTTCCCATCCTGGCGCCTCGCAGGACAGCCAGGCGATGACAATTCCAATGAGAGGGTCCCATGGAGCTTGGCTTCATCCCTTTCAATCCCAAACTGTCGTTAATGTCTTCTGATGTGATTTTATTTGAAAGAATAGTCTAAAGTCTCCTCCAGACAGAGTCTAGTCTCCTTAAAAGAAAAATGTACAAGAAACCTCTGTGGCAGAAGTGAAGGTTGCTGGGTAGCTGTTAGAGGTGTCTCTATGGAGATGGCTCTGAGACCTGGTCCTTACAGAAGGGTGATTAACAAAAATCACTTTCATCTTTCAAGTTACAATTGGAGTCTGACTCAATCATGAACACAGCCAGTTCCAACAGGTGCCTAAACCTCAGTTCTCTGGAGAGCCCACACTGTTTCTTTGTCCCAAGACCTGGGCATGCTGCTTTTCCAGAGTATGCCAGGTTGCTCAGGCCTCCTTGAGTTGTAAAGGAGACCCTTCAGAAGTCAGGCTCATCTGGATATTCTCTGAGGTAGGGTTTCTTCACACATTGCTGCTGGTGCTTGGGACTTGGTCACTCAGTATTGCAGGGCCTCCTGGACATTATGGGGTGCACAGCAGCCCTGCTGGCCTCCAGGCCTCAGATGCCAGGAACAGTCTCCTCTCCTGCTGCCACAGCATGTCATATTGTAGAAGGTAAAACCAGCAACCAGAATCCTCCCAAGGCATACTGCTGGCGGTGGACCATTTGCATGAGCTGCCATGGTCCCCTCCCAGGTGTTCCTTGGAGTGGATTGCAAACAAAACAAAACAAAACAAAAAAACAAAAACAAAAACAAAAACAAAAACAAAAACACCCCAGTTAATGGGCTCCCCAGCACAGCCTGGGAGTGTGTCAGTACCTAAGCCAGTGTCCTTTCCAGCTTGTGCTCCTGGCGTGGGCAGGCAGGCACACATGGAAATGAGTTCAGTTCACTGTGGGGGAGGGGAAGGACAATGATAGTGTTGACCTTGGAGCATGAGACTGATAGAGACTTGGTATTGACTCCTTATAACCAGGACTCATTGGACTTCCAGACCATGTCAAGTGTTCCATGTTAAGTGTTGGGGCTCCCTAAGCTACCTTTATGAGGAGCAGCCCCCCACTCTGGAGATCCCCTCCCCCACTTTTTCCCCCTTAAAGGCAGGTTCTCAAGTAACCCATGCTGGCCTCTAAATCACTATGTGGAGAAGATGACCTTGAACTTGTGTTCCTCCTGTCTCTACCTTCCAAGTTCTGGGATTACAGGTGCAGGCTGCCGGGGATTGAACTCAGAGCCTCAGGAATGCTAGGCGAGCACTATACCAACTGAGCTTCAACCTCGAGAATGGATGTGGACTGCACACTTAAACTTGTTCCACACCCCTCCTTAGCTGCTGTCATTCCCTAACATGTCAAACAAATTAAAACACATCCACACTTTAATGAATGAACATTTGTTTTCAGTAAAGATATTTGAAAGAAGTTTAATGATTTCTCTTTTTAAATTATCTGGCTCTGGGTAATTTATCATAGTCTCAATTACCTGTGATTTACCCCATAACCAATAGGCATCTTCAGAATCCCTGGGCCTGTTTTCTCAAATGTAATAAAACTTTATGATTCCTCTATCAGGAAGGCTGTATGCCGAGGAGGCATCGCCGCTCAGGGCAGGCATTTAATGAAGCATGTGTTAATTTTGATTTTGCAGCTTTCTTGTCAAATTGCAGAGCCAATCACTTCACTTCACATTGCACATAGTTGTGTGGACCCCCCCCCCCAAAAAAAAAAAAAGAAAACATGCTTGAGGCATTGATGCGGGGGAGCCTTTCTCCCCATCTAGGCCCTGCAGGGGAGGGAGGAAGATTCCAGAAGCTGCTAAGGCATCTCTGTGCCGCAGGGAGGGCTGGCTGTCAGTTGGAACAGCATCTAGTTTCCTCTTTCTTAGTTTTATAGCGGTAAAAATTGTCTCAGCATCTGGAGCTCCACATGTGTGATGTGCAAACACCCAGCTCACCACGGCCTTCATTCCTTATTTCTTGATTAATTTATTGGGTATCACCACTTTGCTTCTCTGTTACAGCAAACGAAGCTTAATTGCTTGAAGAGGGGAGGGCAATGAGAAATTAAGCATAATTGGTAGCATTTCCTGACAGTCTCTAACACTGGGTCCCAAATGGAAGTCCCACTCCCTGCACGCCTGGCACAGGTCTCTCTCCCCCACAACCAGAGGCCACTGGCCTCCCAGACATGTATGGTAATATCTGAAGACATAAAAGGGATGAGGCAATTAAAGATGCACACGTGCAGCTTTGGGGCTGATGTTATCGATGGCTTCGTGATCAATAGTGCTATTTTTATTTGGATTTCTGGGTAAGAATGAGCCATGGCCACAAAATTTAGAGAGCCCTACAGAGGCTCTGTAAACGTGCCGTAACTCGGTGTCAGGCCGGAATCATGGCTGATTTAAAGGCTGGGGGCGACGGAGCGAGGAGGGGTTTCCATCACTGTATGCCCAGGAGAGGGGGGCTGCATCTGCCGGCTTCCAGGCTCCAGGTGGAGCGGAGCTGTTTATAACAGAATTTGGCCGTGGGTGAATTTTAATCTTGGGAGCCACTGATTGCTTTAGGACTGAGCTGGGGGAGCAGGCTGAGCTGCCCTTTGTTCCCAGAGCATTACAGGGCACTAAAATACCTCCTTCACCCTCAGCTCTGTTGTTGTTTTTTAAATTCATCTTTTGCATGAATGTAATGTATTTTGAGCATATTCGCCCCCATTTCCCTGACTTATCCCCTCCCTATGCTCTCAGTATACCCCCTTCTTTTTGACAGCCCTCTCCCACTTTCACATCCGTTTCTCCCCTTTCTTTGACCTACCGAGTTGAGTCAGAGCTGCTTACATGAGCATGGGAGAGTGGAGTATGGGCAACTTACCAGTAACTATGTTGATAAAGAAAAATGGTCTCTTCCCTCCACCCCTAGCAACCATTAATTGCCTTTAGTTCCTTGGCTAAAGGGTGGGCCCTCAAGCACACGCCCTCCAACACCCCAATTTTTTCTAACGGGAAGAATTCAGAAGGGAAGAAGACATGGTAGCCAGGGGCTTTGGGTAAACATTCTTCTCTTTAGATGAGCTGTCTGCCATTAATGTCCTATTTCCTGGATGCTAGTGACACAAAGAGCCACAGGTAAGTGCCCTGAGCCCTTTGCAGGTTGGATGAAATACTCTACCATTGAGATAGAAGCCCTACCCCCAGCCTCCAGACACTGTTCTTAAATCTGGCTTTTGGATTAGTTCTGGCAAGCCAATATGGTAGTTGCTTCCTATATACAGAAAGTACAGTTGGTCCATATAGAGAGGTGCTGTCCAGGTATAGACACTAGATTCAAGACTCATGGTAAATAAATTAATTAATTAATAATAAATCAACAGGAAAATGACATCTGCTTAGTCAATATTTCATATAGACTGCCTATTGGAATACTATTTCAAGTACACTGGATTTCATTAAATATAACTAAAATTATGTACTTTTCACTTTGTAGATTTTGCTTATGCTTTTTTTAGAAAGTCTGTTAAAGTTTTTAAAGTGCAATAAGTAGCCCGTGGTGGTGACACACACCTTTAATTCCAGCTCTTGGGAGGCAGAGGCAGGTGGATCTCTGTGAGTTTGAGGCCAGCCTGGTCTATAGAAGTGAACTCCAGGACAGCTAGGACTTTACACAGAGAAACCTTGTCTCCAAAAACAAACAAAGAAACAAAAATGGCAATGGGCGTGGTTTGTTTTGCATCTTTGTTATAAGAAGCTGGTCTACGGGAAGAAAAGAGGCACCGAAACATAAATCAGTGTGTCTACGGTTACACAGCATGAGTGGCAGGTCCTTTTGGGCACATTTCTGTGTGGGCCTGCTCTTCCCCATGTTTTTCTGTTGTTGGTCCTGCATCTCTACAGACTCCAGCTGAATTCTTAATCCTGCTCTGTTTCCCAGGATTAGTCACCAGGGGCTTACATGGCTTTTCCCAAGGGATGACATTCTTGGTTTGGTCCTCTGGCACACTGTGGTTGATATGGGAGAGGCACGGCAGCCTCTTTCTTAATGCTTATTTAATTATATTTAATTAGGAATCTTGTCATCTTTTTGCCTGCAATTGGCCTCCTGAGACCATCTGCTGCAAAGAGTTTTGAAAAATCTAAACTTTATTTCTTGCCATCGATCTGTGTCTCTAATGGGCTTGAGGAGAAATGATGTCATCTGTCCTTTGAGCTTGGAACAAGAGGACAGAAGAGAAGCAGAGGTGGCTGGGCCTGGGAGGCTGCTCTTTGGAAAGCTGGGCGACTCACATCCTTGCTCAGAGGCTCACCCCACAGTACAGTCTGAGTCAAGGGACCTAAAACCTGTCTGGCCCCCTGGTGAAGTCACTGGTCAGCACTGATTTGATGTGCAGAGCTCTGAGTAAGACCTCCAGGGTGGCCAATGGAGTTGATGCTGGGTCTTCCTGTTCTGGGTTGCTCTGAGTTCTCATATGGATAAGTCCAGGGCAGGAGCCTACCTCCACTGTCACTGATAAGACCCCTTGCTGGAAAATGTGGGGGAGAGTGTCAGCAAGACAGACATTACCAGGCTCTTACAGGGTCAGCTCTCAGGGATACTCCTGTCTGCTTCTCCCACCGCCAACCTTTGAGCATTTGATCACACAGCTGGTTGAGGGAGACAGCACAGACTGGGCATTTGAGGCCTCAGCTACCCTCCTGACAGAGTGAAACCCATCCCAACCCATGTAGCCTGTGTTTATTATTTGCAAAGCAAGTCTCATCATAGCCCCCCACTTCCCTTCCTGAGCTGTTGAGAGATTCCAACAGTGTTGGAAAGAGTCATACAAAAAAAACAAAAACAAAAACAAAACAAAACAAAAAACAAAAAACGTGGGTAAACAGGCACACAGGGTCTAAATGCACACCATTACCATAATTGCCTTGAATTGCAGGCATATATCTCCCCTTCCCAATTAGCTTCGAGGTCTTCAGTGACAGTCACTGTGGCTGAGCCCCTCTTGTTATTCCCCCCACAGCCAGGACGGTACTGAACATATGGCCGCTGTTCAATAAATATTTACTGAATTTCACTTTGGTTCCAAATCACCCTAAAAAACACAGGCGGGAGCAGCCCGAATTTCTCTCAAGGAGCAGGTGGTGTGAAGAGCTACCTCGGCCTGGCTCCACAGCAGTTGTCGGGAAATGGCTGCCAAATGAATGAAGGCCTCTCAGAGTTTACTTTCCTTTCTGCCTCTGGCTTTGACAGTAGTCATGAAGCCTGCCACCATGACACACCGACTTCTCTCTGGTCCCCTGGGACATGCTTTCGGCGTCGCCTGGCTATGGCTCCAATTTCTATTAAGTACTCAAACATAATATAAAATTGCCAGCAGAAAGATGGCGCCTGGATTAATTAATCTCCCTTTAACGTCAGGAAAGACATAAAAAGGGAGCATAAGATAAGAAAATGAAATCAATCTTCTACTTTCTGTGTCTGCAGCCTGTTAATTTCAAGCTCTCTGCGTCTGGGTGCTGGTGCTCCTAGTCAGCACCTAGATTGTTCTCTGCTTCAATGAAACATCTTATCAGTCATTCCTCAGGGATGCTGTCCAACCAAAGAAGAAGGAATAGGTAGATAGAGACATATAGGAGCCACGGTGAGTTTATTTTCACAGCACTTCATACCTTATCACGAGGAATGGCTAATCCATCCCAGAGATGAGAGGATTCTATGTGCTCTCTCAGCCTGTTGTGGAGAAATCATGGTAATGCCAGGCTGCTGGATCGATGTAACCCTGACACAAACCTCCCCATGGAGGAAGATCTGAGGATAAATGTGGTATAGCCAGGGAATAAAACTGTCTTAGGAGTTTTACAAAAAGAACCAGGCTCTGTTAGTAGGGAAGAAGGTAGATGTGATATGGCTCTCATTCAGAAGAGATGGAGTGAAGTGGTGACCCAGCAGGCCTGGGGATGAGTGGGGTCAGTTTTTCTCAGCCTCCCCTGGGTGGAAGCGGACAGCTCCAGCATCTTTCCCCTGCCAAAGCTGGATTCACCCATCTTCCAAAATGTCCATTAACCCCAGAGGACATTCCAGCTGGCTCCTCACCCCACTGAGATAATATAAACACAATGATAGCACATCCATATGAACGTCAAGATTTCTGGACACACCTCCCCACCAAAAACATGCATTAGTTTCTGGCACTTCTCACTGGAAATTAATTCACAGACAACCAAACATAGTTACCCATGGTCTACTGGGTTGACTGTTCTGCCTTAGTGAATTTTGGGGTAGAAATAGCTGATTCCTACCCACTTTATCAGCCAGAGATCTTAGCACACAGAGTGTACTGTTCTAATAACCTGTTTGGAGAATAGTGGATACTATTAATTCTGCAGAAGCAGGTGACTACCCAAAGCCATCCATGCCATGCCTTTGAGTCTCAAAAAAAAAAAAAGCCTTTAATCTTGACTTTGAAGTTCTTGGCAGAATCAAGAGTTTTATTTCAACCCAATGGCTGAGGATTTTAATTTTTTAAAGTAGTGAGCTAGTCTCCCTGTCTCCCTCCTGCCAACACTGCAGTCCAAGGGTTGTTTCTCCCAAAAGTCCAGTGGGGAGGGGTGCTGGGCAAACTTCATAGTATGCAGGTAGAGTAGAGAGACCTGCACCTGTTTCCTAAGGGTTGGCTTGGAACTCAAAAATGACCTTGAACATCTGATCCTCCAGTCTCCTGTCCCAGGTGCTGGGATAACAGACATGCACGATTGCACCTGGTTTGTGCAGTGTTAGAGACTAAACCAGAGCTTCATGCATGCTAGACCAATGCTCTACCAATTGAGCTACATGTCCGGGCCCAAGTTACCTTAAGAACTACCGTGTGGGCCTAGAGAGACCACTCAGAGGTTAAGTGCTGCTCATCCAGAGGACCAAGGTTCAATTCTCAGCACCCATATAGTGGCTCACAACCTGCTGTAACTCTACTTCCAGGACACACACACATACACACACACAGACACACCACGCACCCCAGTATGGGCTAACAAGGTATCCTACAGTGTGAGCTAGCAAAGAATCCATGCACAGCAATCTAATCTGTGGTGAGAAGCTGTGGAGAGCTTGTAAGAAGCCTAGAAAAGCCACTCCCACTGCCCTCAAGTGATCTCTTTGCTCCTATCATGGCGCTCCTTCTGGCTGAAACTTTGTCTCATGATCTACAGACCACAGTGGGCCCTGGACCTTGACTGACAGTCTGTGCCCCAGACCACAGGCTGACCTGTTATGGAGGTTTCTATTTCAGCGTGTCTGTCCTCACACTTGCCTCCACAGCCCTGAAGTTCTGCCATTCCAGGAGCAGGCAGCCTACCTTCCTCTGGGCTAGCTCTCTGCACCTGCTAATCATTGTGTGTCTGGCTTAGTACTCAGGTTTTGCTTCCCCTGGGAGTTTCAGAAGGCCCTGAGACCCAGCCTGTACCCTGCTCTTTGGAAGTTTCCCTCTACCTGTGTAGCTTGAAGCATGGTGGGTCTCTGCAAATGTTTATGAAATTAATAAGGGTGCATTCAAACCTGGGAGACAGAGGAGAGGTCAGAGGGAGGATGTGTGGTAAACAGACTGTTTCTGAGAAATGTTTCCCAATTCATATCAGTCCTTTAAAAAGATATTCAACATTCATGTGCTATCTTGGGAACATGTTAATTAGGTCCACTGTGGTCTTATGGCTGCCATGCCCTGAGCCTTCTGGCTGAGCCCCATGTGGCCTGAGAGCTCTGGGCCTATTCTCTCATCCAGCTCTCCCCAGAGCTTTGGACAGGAGCAAGGTCTGCTCTGATGAGACAATGACAGCTCAGTCAGCCTGTCCCACCCTCCGAGCCAGGCACTGGTGCTGCAGGCTCTGCCTCTATATCACTGCTATTTGTTGGAGACCTGACAGGATCAGATGATGTCTCATTGAGGACAGTCTACAAAGGGCACACTCTTTGCACACTGATGCATCACATTTCACCCACCAGTGAATTCAAGCTAGTGTCTGGGTGATCATTAACATATGAGCAGGGAGTGCTTGGTGGGTGGGCTGCAGGCAGCCTCAGCCAAGCAAAAACTTCATCCCTGAGAGAAGTTATTAGGCCCCATTTTGGGAGGCTCTAAGCCAGACCTTGGCTGCATAAGCCCATCATCTGTCAATGTTGCTCTGGAATGCCTGTCTACAAGAACAAACTAAATGTTTGGGCTCTATTAAAGATCTCTAGGGCCATGACCAAAGAAACACAGTTTTCCTTACTCATGTCTACCCACATGTTGAAAGGCAAAACCCTGAAACCCAGTGCTTCAAAAGCATTCTTCCCCATAGAGACAGATATTGCCTTGGTCATTGTGCCTAAAACAGCAGAGGGGATGGAAATTAGATCTGTTTAGAGCTGGATGCACAATGAAAGTGAGTGGTTCTTAAGTTAGTACCTCATAGCAACCCATCAGTGAAGAGCTGTGATGTGGGAGCAAATTAACATGACCTTAGAAAATGGCTCACCCAGGCAGGACAGCCTGAAACTGTTCATCTGTATATGTCTGCCAGGTCAGGTAAATCAGGTTTGTTTTGTTTGTTTGTTTGTTTTTGTTTTTTGTTTTTTTGGGGTGTGTGTGTGTGTGTGTGTGTGTGTGTGTGTGTGTGTGTGTGTGTATGAAACATGTTTTAGGAGGTATCACCCATTGGGAATAGAGGCTTTGGTTGCTGATATGATCTGGAAGCACCTCATCTGTTCACACTTTTAGAAAGGGACCCCATAGGGTCAGGGAGCTGAGTAGGTGTGCTCACTAACTTCTGAGACCCCAGAGCTGATAGTAGAAATGGAGTTGAGGACATAGCATGGAACTTGCAAGACAGACAGGCAACTCTGAGCCAGGTGCCTGGTATGAACTTCTCTCTTCTCTCTTCTTTTCTCTCCTCTCCCTGCTCCTCCCTCTTCTCTGTCCTTCCTACCCCCCAGCTCTCCTTTTTCTCATCCTACACCCCTTGTTGACATGCAAGACACACAGTGAGCAGTTCAGCTATTTAAAGGGGGAAACCTGGTGTTTTTTCATTCTGTATAACCATCACCTTGTCTGTTCTAAAACATCTTTGTTACCTTCAAAAGAAACTCCACAACTGTTTGAGAAAGGTCCCCTGTAAATGGAGGCCGAGCTTTTTGTCCTGACTGCCCAGTGCCAAATACATACACAGAAGCTTATATTAATTTTAAATCCTTGGCCGATGGCTCAGGCTTATTGCTGATTAGCTCTTACGTTTAAATTAACCCATTTCTGTTAATCTATGTATTGCCATGTGGTCCATGGCTTACCAGTCCTCTGGCATCTTGTTCCTTGGGTGGCTGGCTCCCCAATTCTGCCCCTCTTTCTCTGAGTCCTCCATTTGATTGTTCCAACTAACCTTATCCTGCCTGGCTATAGGCCAAAACAGCTTTATTCTCAAACAATGAGAGCAACACACATTCACAGCATACAGAAGGGCCATCCCACAGCATTTCCCCCTTTATGTCTAATCAAAAAGGAGGGTTTTAACTTTAACATTGTAAAATTACATACAACAAAACAGTTATCAAGCAAGAATTATAGTTACAATATCTAGTCTATTTGTATTTGAAAAAAATCAAAGAAACACTCAATTATCCATCTTGTCTTGGTGAGTCCAAAGTTTCATATCTAATTTACCTTTTATTGTAACTAAGAAAAACTGTAATTATAACTATCTTCAACTCCACCAAAGACTCCAGAAATGTTATCTAATGACAAGGATATCAGGCTGCCTGGACAGTCACCCAGAGTTTCTTTGTAATGTTGGGGCACCATCTTTGGCCCATAGGCCTGCTATATCTGACAGCCTTTTCTCCGAAGCAGGAAGTTTGGAAGGACTGTCCTAACTTGTCTTGGCGAAGTTTGGCAGTCACTTTTCTTGCATCCTGCTGTCCAGTTTAGACAGTAACTGTCAGCAATTGAGGCAAGGACAGTTTCTTGGTCCATTTGGCTAGCTTTTGCCATAAAGAAAGCAAACTCCATAAGGAGTTTCTTTGATGCACATCATCTTCTCTGAAATAGATTGATGCTGCCATGAGCAGATATGTCTCACTGTCATGAAAAGCCTTAGGTTATTAAACATATTAAATACTGTATTCTATAGGTCTTTGAAGTATTTGAAGAACATCTATCTAAATATATCTGTGTATGACCTTGAAAACATACCTGATTATAAGTTTGACTTTATAGATAACAATTAATCTGTATTTTTAATTATACATTACATTTTTAATTGAGCTGCATAAACACAATACCTTGAACAAGAGTAGAAATACACATACAGTATAACAGAAATAACTTTAAATTTGTATCAATAAACTAAAATCCATATCAATGTAAAACATGTAAGATTAACAGTTGTTTTTTGTATTAAAGGAGATTCAATAGTCTACCCTTTTCCCCTATCATTTTTATATCAGTCAGTCCCCCTACATAGACTAGGCTGACCTTGAACTTGTGAATCTCCATACCACAGCCCCTCAAGTACTGGGACTACAGGTGTATACTACCTGATCCAAAGAAACCCCATTTTACTCAGCTATGACCCCTGCCCCCTGCCCCCATCTCCCTACCGAGTATCATCTAGTCTGAGCTCTACCTCTAGAGACTTGCCTATTCTAGATGTTTTTATGTGTGGTGCCAAGTGCTATGTGGTCCTAGGTTTGGCACCCCTCCCCATATGTTGTGTTTTTGATGGTCATCCATGCCTAATGAAGCCTGTGGAGAGCCTCAAGTTCTTTAAGGCATCAGACCTACATGTGTTGAATAGGACTCACAGACAGCTACATAGATGATGCCTATTCTCACTTGATCTTGGTCTCCTTATGGTGAAAAGCACATGGTATAAGTGGGAACTGAGCCATGGCCAGTCTCCCTGAGCCACAGGTGTTTCTTTGTGGCTATTTCTCTAAAAATAAGGGCCATAGTGGAATGCTCCTGCAAGCATTTTATTTATCATAATGAATTCCATTTGGGCTGGAAAGATGGCTCCAGGATTAAAGTGCTTGTTGCACAATCATGGGGATCTAAGTTCGGATCCCCAGCAGCCAAGAAGGAAGCTGGACGTGGTGGTATACATGTGTAACCACAGAGCTCAGGAGGTAGAGGCAGGAGGTTCCCTGGAGTATGCTGGGCAGCAAGACTAGCCTAATCAATCAGTGAGCTCTGAGTTTGAATGTAATTGGCCCCATAAACTCACAGGGAGAGGTACTATTAGAAGATGTACCTTGTTGGAGTAGGTGTGGCCTTGCTGGAGGAAGTGTGTCAGTGTGGGGGTGGGCTTTGAGGTCTCATATATGCTCAAGCCTCACTCATGTGTCAGACCACTTCCTGTTGCCTGTGGATCAAGATATAGCTCCTTCTCCATGCTCAGCTCCTTCTCCAGCACCATGGCTGCCTGTACACTACTATGTCCCATCATGATGATAATGGACTGAACTGTAAGCCCCCCCCCCCCCATTAAATGTTTTCCTTTATAGGAGTTGCTGTGGTTATGGTGTCTCTTCACAGCAATAGAAACCCTGACAACTTTGTTCCCTGGCGTACACTGGGTAGCTAGACTAGCCTAATCAGTGAGCTTTGAGTTCAGTGAGAGATGGTCTCAAAACAACAACAACAACAACAACAACAACAACAACAACAAAAAACATAAGGAGGAGGGTGACTGAGGAAGACTTCCTCTATCAGCCTCTGACCTTGCATGCTCAAATGCAAGTGTGTGTGTGTGTGTGTGTGTGTGTGTGTGTGTGTGTGTGTGTGTATGTGTGTATGCACCCCCCCAACTACTACATACATACAAATGGACCAGTCTTGCCCATGTGGTACACCTGTCTGTCTTGACAATGATGGTAAGAGCACATATCCACACTTGCCCTGCCTTGGGAAAGGGCTGGGCTTTGTACTTGTGTTTGCTTACAGCATCTCTTAGTACCACTGTGAGGCAGGACATCACAGCCCCATTTAATGGGTGAGAAAACAGGCTCAGAGAGAGAAAATGGAGGAAACCTCCATTTTTCTGTGTGTGCTTGACATGGTTTGTATGGGCTTAAACTATGTAACTTCCCTCCTTCCTTCCTTCCTCCCTCCCTCCCTCCCTCCTTCCCTTCCTTCCTCCCTCCCTCCCTTCCTTCCTTCCTTCTCCCCCTCCTTCCTTCTGTCCATCTTTCTGAGGGTCTTACTCTGGCCTTGAACTTTCGGCAGCCCTCCTGTGAGTTCTGCCGTGCCAGATGTCAGCCATCACACAAGGGTCTGAACTCCAATGTTCTGACCTTGGGCGGGCTGTGCAGGCTCAAAGACACTGTGTCAGCTGCTCCGAGCTCAGAACCTGGCCACCTGCCACTCAGACTCCCCAGAAACAGGTCAAATACCTGAGTGTTGGTGTGGGGACTGGGCAGGCCTGAGGAGAGGCCCCTCTGAGGCAGGGCTGTTGTTCAAGGGTAGATGGGGGAGGTACTCTGAACACCTTTTGATGAACTGAATGTCTTGGAAGGAGTAGGTGATTAATCCTTCTACAATGTGCTGGCCAATTTTGCTGTTGCAGGAGTTTTTGCTGAGCGATCGATTGTCTGCATTTAAACAGACTTTGGAGATGCAAAGTAAGTTCAGTGAGATACCTGTGGAGGAGGCCCTTGGCTGAGCTGCCAGGGCCATGCGGCCTATGGCCTGTGCCTTTCAAGCTGAGGCTTCTCCTGGTGGAAGGGGGAAGTCCCCCAGGAGGTATCTATGTCCTGCAGCCTTCAGGAAGGGTCCACAAGGGTGGGAGAGATAGGAAGGAAGTGTCCTGACTACAGGCCTTACCCAAAATGGAGAGGGGTTCTTGTGTCTTACTTTCTGATCCTTGTCCATCAAAAGAAAATAATATTGTGGGCCCTAGAAGCAGAATGACTTGCTTGAAATCCAGTAAAGAGTAAATGGGGATCCAGGACTCAAACCAAGAATGGAAACTGAAGTGCAGGGTATGGCCAGGATGCAGCAGGACCCAGGGGCCCTGAGTATGCCATGCCCTGAGAACTACCCCAACACACACTGAGCTGCAGAGCTGCTGGGAAGTTGCAGCTGGGTTCGGTGGGTGTGCAGGAGCCCTCGGGTTCAATCAAAGTGTTAGCTTATCCTGAGAATAGAAACAGTGTGAGCTAACGATCTAGCCAAGGCTTGGGGCCCAACATCCAGGGGATACAAGACTAGTTAAGTGAGTCTGTGGTATGTAGGTGGTGAGGGGAGAGAGGAGGGAGCCCCAAGGCTCCAGTTCCTCCCACAGCCTGCCTGGAAGGGGGGCTGGGAAGGCCTTAGCAGGATTGGGCTGGAGTCTGGGAGCTGGAACTCTCCTTTTGAAGGTCCTTTGTGTTACAGTACTCCCAACTCTGGAAGCTAAAATTGTCTCCTGTGAGGAGTGAGAACCACACAGAAAAGAGACTGCTGGAATAGTGCCCAAGTGAGGGAGTTGTGGAGGCTTTCAACTTCCAGGAAACAAAGTTGTCATGGTTCCAGCTGACCCTACTTACAGAGCAAGACTTCTGGGTGTGCTGTCACCCCTTGGGCATTTGGGACAGGGCACAACTGAAAAGATGAAGAGTAAGTAATGGTACCAACATAGCTGTAGTCACAACCCAAGAGCCCACTTGGCCTGGCTTTTCTTTTCTTGGGGTGCATGGTGGGTCTGGACAGTCACAGGACCCAGGGCAGGAGCACTACAGGGAAGCCTCAGAGCTGGCCACCACCTTGTCTCCTCTCCAGGGTAAAGACAGATTCTGTCTGTCTGAGGTCTTGTTCCGCTCCATCAGTTTCATGGATGGTCAGATGGAAGACAAGACAGATAGATGGTCGCTCCAGCAGCTTCATGCAACCTTGGGGTGTCCTGGGAATGGCCATGCAGAGATGAGAGATACTGTCTGAGAGACAGTGCCTTCCTGTCACACCCAGAAATGCCACCCAGGGAAGACACCAGTTGTGCAAATCTGGTGTGCCAGACCCTGTGGCAGGGATCGGGGAGGGCTACAGGCATGGGCTCAGCCACCTTGAGATGCAACCAAAGGAAAACAGTGCACAAATGGAGGAACTAAAGATTGGAAAGAGGGGGGATTTGCAAGAGTGGGCAGAGCTTGAAGGTGGCTGTGCAGCCTCCAGAAGAAGCCAGAAGGGCTTAATGGACCAGACAATGGGGGTCTCTGAGAAACTGCATAGGACCCGCAGGGCTGGAGGGATATGGTCAGGGAGGAGGGAGGAACCGGGGAATGCTGGTGGTTGGTGGTGGTAGTGGTGAGCCAGAAGAGCTCCAAGAGGGTCTGTGCTGCCTGCCTCACCCTCAGAAGGGTGTGGGGGAGGGTCAGCAAGCAGGCTTCTCTCTCCAGCACCTTTGCATCTTAAGTTTTTGTGTTCTGAAGCTGTTGAAAAGGTTGGAGAGCCTCTGCTTTGAAATGCAAGATGACTTCTACAGGAAAAATGATCAGATTCCTCCCGACCTCTTGTTCCTGGGAGATGAGGCAGTATTTTATCATTGTGGCATTGTATCACCACCACAGCTAAAACCATCTGAATGCTTGCCAGGGTAACAAAGGGGAGATAAAGTGGGATGACTCAGTCTTGAGTCCTGAAAAGGCTCAGAAAAACAAGACAGCATTCCCCTCCCCCACCCCTCAGCTTGGGAGCCAAGGATCAGCCCTAGCCAGAGCCTCCCAGGGGCCTGTCTAGTCCTCATTTAGCAGGCTTTCAGCTGCCCAGCCCCATTCTTGAGTCTCCATCAGCTTATCCCTTGCTCGGTACATTCATCCACATATAAACTCTTGGAGGAGAGATGCTCTGCTGAGTTAAGACAACATTTAACTATATATGTTGAGCAAAATGCATTTGTCATGGTAGAAATTCTCAGGGCTAACATGCTAATGAGCTCTACATGAACAGGTTGTAGTGTGCAATGTTTCTTAAAACTCCCAAGTAGTAGTATTTTAAAATACACCTCTCGGGCTGGAGGGATAGCTCAGCCGTTAAATGCTAGGCTCACAACCAAAAATATAAAATACACCTCTCAGAAGATTATGGGATGTGGGTTTTGTGGAGGTCATTCTGATATACATGGACTCAATCTGACATTTATTAAACTATTATCAAGACTAACTTTATAAAATGACAGTGAACTACCTTCTGTCTACTCAATTGACCATATAAACACTAGTCCAACCAACTCTTTATCCATCTACCCAATCACCTTTATACCCAGTTCTCCACCCACCCACTCACCCCATGTCTATCCATCCAACCATACATCTAACTATCTATCCCTTCATCTCCCATCCATTCATTCATCCTTATCTGTCTGCCTGCCTGTCTGTCTATCTATCTATCTATCTATCTATCTATCTATCTATCATCTGTCTGTCTATATATCTATCTGTCTACCCATCCGTGTATCCATTTACCCATCCACCCACTCACTCACTAATCCATCTACTATTTACCCACCTACTCACCATCTATCTATCTATTTGTCCATCCACCCATCTACCCATTCATTCATTCATTCACCCTCCTACCCATTTGTTCATCTACCTTCTGCACATCGGTGTATCCATCCTCCCTCTATCTGTTCAGCCATTTACCACATATATACATACATACATACATACATACATACATACATACATGCATACATACATATATACATATACATATATATGTATACACACATACACACACACATACACACACACACACACACACACATATCCTTCCATATTTCCATTTACCCACCCATTTATCTGTCATCTGTATATCCAAGCAAGCAGTGACCAGATGGAGATTTCCACACCAGGGCACAGTCCTAGGACTTTGGCAGATCTCGGAAGATACTCTGGGGGACCACTGCCCCAATACAGACAACCAGATTCTGAGTGGCAAGTACTTTTGTCCTTGGGGGAAAGCCTAGTTGCTTTGAGAGGGAGAAAACACATCTTCTTAGGGGACCTGGGGCTTTTGTGGAGGAAGGGGTGCTTGACCTGGAGGCGGATCTGTACATGAAGAGCTAGAAGCTGGAGCCAAAGATCTTAAGAGGCCAGGGCTTTGGCAGCAGGGGCTGAGAGCCATCCTGCCTCCCCCTCCTTCCCTGTGTGTGCTTGGCAGTCATGACTACAGCAGGATAAGCAGCTGCTGCACAGCTGCCTCATTACCGACAGGACCGTGGCTAACGAGGCCTCATTCTCCCACCGCATGCCTGTCCTTTGGTGCTGGCTTCAGGGTGCTTTAGTCCCATTAGATCCGGAGTCTGAAATGTGTTTTTGATCACCACATCCACAGACTAGACCCCCTGAAACCTCCTTCAGCCTCACACAGGGGGAGCCATATCCGGTGGGATACACCTTTCACTTGCGCCCCAGATGCTGATTTTCCAGAATATTCCAGAATATACCGAGGGCAGCATCATTGATCAGGTCCCCAGACACATCTGGAGGGAGGTGAAACTCCAGCAGAGCCACATGAGCAAGCCATTTGCACAGGTCTATGCCTAGTTGGAGGGTAGTGTCCTTGAGTGTGGGCTGCAGAGGTGGGCTGTACAGCTAGGCACGTGGCCCTACAGGATCTGTTCCAATCAAGGAAGGCAGGCAATGAGCTACCAACTCACTAACAAGATATTCTATGCTGTGACCAAGGCTCGGGGGAAGTAATCAGAGCCATGAGCCAGAAAGCAGCTTCAAAGGACTACAGTTTAAGAGTATATAGTCAGGGGCAGCTCTCTGAGACGGCGACATCTGGGCTGAAACCCAAGTGGTGAGAAGGGGCCATCGGGGACGTTTAGGAGCAGGATAGTCAGTGCAAAGGGCCTGAGGCAGATGGGAGAAGCAGAGGGGTCACTATGTAAACTGTAACACTGTAAATCATAGTGGGAAATGTGTTAGAAAGTCCCATAAGATGAACAAGAGACCAAATCCCACAGAGCTGGGGGCCATGGGAAGGAAGGTTTCATCTGAAGTGCTCTATGAATCCACTAGAGGACTGTGGTTGATAGTTTTAGCTATCTATTTGACACAATCTAGAATCACTGGGAAGAGAGTCTTGATGAGGGGTTGTCTTGATCAGGTTGGCCTGTGGGGATCTTCATTACTAACTGATGTAGGAGAGCTCAGCCCACTGCGGGCGGTACCATTCCCTGGGTTTGGGTCCTGGACTGTGTAAGAGTGGAGATGGTCGAGCTGAGCACTAAGTGCACATTCATTTCTTTCTGCTCTTGGCTGTGGATGTGACCAGCTGCTTCAAACTGCTGCCTTGACTTCCCCACAGTGAGAGACTGTACAGCCTGGAATTGTGAGCTAAGATAGATCCTTTCTCCTGTGAGCTGCCTTTGCTGAGGTGTTTTGTCACAGCCAGAAAAATGAAGCAAGGACAAAGATGAGTGACTCTGCCTCATTTGGACATCTTTCTCTTGTCTACTAAATGGGGAGAAAGTTCTGAGGACAGAAGAGAATCTGGGACTAGTGGGGTTCTGGCACTGTCTCTGTGCACCAGGGCCATGTCCCATGGGAAAAGGTGAGGCATCAGCGAATAAAGGGTAGAGGAAAATGGGGTCTAGAGAAGGTATGATTTGTGGAAGAACTGGATGTGGCATAGGAGATAGGACATGGACATGGGTTGGGTGTGTGGCCAGGATGTGGCATCCAGGCTTGGGAAAGGTAGAAGAAGCAGGTATGGGGCAAGAGTCCTGCTGTGGTCCCACTGAAGAAAAGATGCACTGGGCTGTTGAGACAGCTGCACATGCTTCTGCCTTTGGTGGAGGAGACTGGGCAGCAGTGGTGGGAAGAGAAGTGGAGTGGTTAGAGTACAGAGGTGGGGATGGAGGACACAGCAATGTGTCTGGATCAGCTATGCCTGGGCTTGCCCACGATGGACTCTACTGACCTGAGCCAACCAACCTCCATGCCTGTTTCTCCTGATTCACTTCAAGCCTCTTTCAACAGAAATTCCTGACCAGCCAGGAGGCCTTGGTAGTGGTTGGGTGGCTGTTGGGCTTTGGTTGGGCCAGAATTCCATCACCCCAGCACGGCAAGGCAAGAGGTGTTCATGGGAGGTGTACCAGAGTGACTTGAGCATCAGGCAAATAGGGACTATTCTGAGCTTTGCCTCTGACTGCAGAGTGACCTTGGGCAAGGAGACAGACCTCTCTGTCCCTCCTCATCTCTTTTCAATGGGTTGTGTGAGGACAGGATGCAATTCTAGGGCCCTTTGGCAGGTGCCGAGTAAATACCAGCTTTTGCCTCCCCAGCACACGCACTGATTAAAAGCTCAGGCTGGCCGTTGTTTATGTCTTTGATTAATTGAACAATTGGGAAACAAATTAATTATCACTTAATGGAGGCGGTTTGGACGACACAATCTTTGCAAACACAAGGCCTGGCAGGAGGAGAACAAAGACGACCCTGAGCTGTGCGGATGCAAACCGCTCATGTAGAAAAGCTTCCAGGGTTGTCTCATTCCAGAGAATGTGCAGAAGGTGGCTCCCTGCAGATAAATGTTGACTTATGGTTTGAGTGGCTTATTATATGTCACTGTGCCTCTAATGACAGCCAAGTAATCGCTCTGGTGTCACCTATGTGGAGTTTATCCAAGATGAGAAAAGCAGGGGGAGTCTTGGGCTCGAGTCTCAGCCATGTGGCCAGTTGTTGCCATCATTCAGGTGAAATCTGCCTCTGCCACTAGTCCCCAAGGTCCCCACTGGCCAATTCTCCTGAAGCCTGATGTGGACAGCAGCTGCTGTGGGCACAGAAACCTGCAACAGTAACCCGCACAGGCTCTAGTAGAGGGACCCTTAGTTGGTCAGGAGGCACCGAGGACTCGGCCAGAATCTGCAAACAATCCAAGCGTTTGCCTCATTATCTGCTTCAAGGGACTGTTGCCAGCGTGGACTTGGTGATGTGAGCCCTATCCTATTTAGTCCTGCTTCCTGAGGGATGCCCTCACCACTCCTCACTCCAACTGCTTTTTTTCCCTGTTGCTGAGGGCCAGGTGTTCTAAAACATCTGTCTTCTCCCTGGTGCAAAGATTCCACCTCTAAGTCTGCCCTCTCTGAGTGTGAGAGACATGCTGGTCTGAAGAGCCGGTCCAGACACTGCTTTGGGTCACAATGACTTTACTAGATAGTTTTTCCCTATTTTCCTTTTTTGTTTTTGTATCCCAGCTAGCCAGGAACTGGGAAAGAGACCTCCCACCTCTTTCTCCTGAATGCTGCCGGGATGTCAGCATATGACACCACCACCTTGTTTGTAATGTGCTAAACATTGAACCCAGGGCCTCATACATTCTAGGCAAGCACTTTATAACTGAGCTTTGCTTGTCCAGCTTTACATTAAAAAACAAAACAAAACGAAAAACCAAAGCCTTTGCTGAATATTTATGCTAAAGACGTAGAAAATCTTCAATGGTTTTCAGAGTTGACTGACATTTTGATTTTATAATCGTCAGTATTGACTATGTTGCATTGAGTGAATATGTAGTATAAAATGGCTGAAGTGTATGTAGGGTCATTTCAGAAACTATTGGGAATTCTTTCCAACTCCATTGAACAGTTTTCTGAGTGGCTCTCGCAGAGGACCTGGGTTCTATCCCCAGCACTCACATGGCAGCTTACAACCTTTTGTAACAACAGTTACAAAAAGGGGACCCAATACCCTCCTCTAGCTTTTGATAACACCTCATGCATGCAGTGTGCAAACAGACATGCAAGAAAACACCCAAACACACAAAATAATTTTTACAAACCCCTGGAATCAGCAACTCAAATGGCAATATTTAAAAATCACAAACATTCTGACAATCCCATCCAAAGGCAGGTTAGTTTAATATTTTTATGCTGAGAAGTGACAGCAGAAAAATATCTGTGTTTCCTGTCATGAAACTGATCTGTTTCTATAGTAACAGAAAGCCTTGGAGCTTAAGACTCCACAGCTCATAACACACAACAGTCTCGAACCCGAGCCAAGACTCACCAGGCAGCATTCTTTGGTGGTTCATCACATGACTGTATGCAACATACATACAAGTGTCATGTGTTCAGAACTCAAGCTGCAGAGAAACCCCACAATACAACATGGCCAACTACAGCCACCAGCACCTGGATTCATTGTACATTTGCTTTAAGCTAAGGTTTGAAGACAGGCACTCAGAACCTTTTTCCTGTACCCCCACATCCAGTCACCAGCTCCATGACCCACAGTTGAAGTAGCTTCACTCTTAGAGAACCAAGTCATGGAGGTGACCCTCTGAAGACCCTTCCAATAGAAGGTCATCTTCAACCCAGGCTCATGGGTGTCAAACTTTCCCTGGTCCCACTGGAAATAGCAATGGCTTTGGAAAGGACAGCACAGCTGAAAGATGAATCTGTGTCTTGTCATACTCAGGGCACCTGAGCAGAGGACAAGGTCTGCAGTCACCAAAGCATCTGAAGCCTGCCCAGGGGTTGCATGTGAGGTTGGGTGCAAAGGCAATTATGTTTGAGAAGCAGAGATGCTCTTACCCCACACAGTTTTCTAGGTGTGATTGGGCTGTGCAATCAGGGGAATGACACACCCAGTCCTAGTGTCCTGTGATTCATCCTGCAAGGTGAAAAGAATGCTGATTCTGGGAGACTGAGGGCCCAAGGAGACACACATGGTCTAACCTAAGAGAAGAACAGGGAACAGAGACAGGGACAGGTCAGGGGACTCTTAGAAGATGCCTCTTTGTCCAATAAATCCTCTCTGAGCACCAGTCATGGACCTGGCACCCTAGTAGGTGCTAGAGAAGGTCAATTAGAAAGGCAAATGTGTGCCCTCATGGGCAAAGAGCAAAAACCAATCCAGCCCTAAGTAAAAGTACTAACACATGCTCGTCAGAGGTGTGGCTTAGGAACTCCACCCCCACCCCAAAGAAAGGGTAGTTGACCCTGGAGCTGAAGAACAAGTATGAGTCCCCAAGGCAGAGAGAGCAGGAAGAGCATTCTAGACAAGAGGGAGCCAGGTATGTGCAAAGTCCACACAGGTGGAAAGGAAGAGAGAGGAAGGAGGGGAGGATGGTCACATGACCGGCTGGGACAGAACCTTAGGGCAAGTGGTATAGAGAGTGACTCTTCCACCAAGAACAATAAGGTTTCTAACAAGACTTTTAAACATGACATGACTTTAATTTACAAAAGATTAATTGACAAATAACAGAGGCCAAACAATAACCAGAAAACCAGACAAGGTTTGTGAAATAATTGTCAAACATTGTATGATTCAGCGTGGGCTTCTGAGTACAAAGAAACAAACCTGGAAGGCTGACAGCCATCAGGGGCTTCTGCCTGGAACCTCATATCCATCTTGGGAATAAGGGTGGGTGGGGTGGGGGCTATAAAACAAAACATAGCAGTCTTGGTATGCTGAGGAGGTGCACATGGAAACTTGGGGAGACTGAGGAAGCTAGAACTTGTGGGGCAGGATAGACTTAAACTGAATGGGGGGTGCTGTAGAAGGAAAGAAGTCTAGAAATTTTTATAGACTTGAATATTAGCACTAAGATGTATGTATGTGAAAAGAATTTCAGGTAGCCATGGCAACAGCGACTGAGAAGCTAATTGGCTCCCTGGATTAACACAGAGATAGGAGGCACTTAAGGTCATATTAGCTGTGATGAAGAGCCCTCACTGATCCATCATTGAAATATTCACTGGGAACTTAGAAGAGGCCCCCTTTTTGCCATGATGTTAATCATTCATCAACAATCTATAGACATGTTAAACGTTGGACCATGTTCCAGCCTCAAGGATTGAGGGCCTCTCCAGTGCAATGCAGACCCCCAGGCTTGGCTACCAGTCCCTAGCAGTTGTAAACCATTTTAGTAAATCCCTTTGTGAAAAAGAGTTAAACTCTGTGACCAGAATCTGTAGAAAACTAGTCAGGGAGAGACAAAGGTGATGCAGTTAGCAAATGCCCGAAAATGACTGTCAGCAAGACATGGTGGCAAATGCTTTTAATCCCAGCACTGGGGAACTTAGGGCAGGAAGATGGCTGTACTAGTTCAAGGATAGCCTGGTCTACATATCGAGTTCCAGGCTAGACTTGGCTACCTTATGTCAAAAATCCTACTACCACCATCACCACCAATAAAACATAAAAACCAAAACCAAAACCTGGCCATTAGATGTGCATCCAGCAATACTAAGGAAGCCACAGTGAGCATAGAACTGTGGCATCCACTCACCTCTGTGTGGCTGTTTGTACTCTAACACAGTGTCCCTGTTCCCTGCTCCTCTGGTCAGCCCAGCTGGAAGGCAGATTACCTTAATGGCACTTGAGGGGGCGGAGTGTCTATTGCTGTCTGTGGGTTCCCCTCCTGGACTTACAATGTCCGTTCCTCCAGTCACAGGTTCCTCCTGATGGACAGTTTCAAGGTATCCCTTCTGGCCCTCTGCTGCTGGTGCCACCCTTCCTTAGAGTGTGTGCTTGATCTTGGGGTTCCTTGTAGCTAGAGTTTTTCTCTCCAGTCCTGCCAATCCTATAGCTCATTTATAAAATAAACACACAGACGCTTATATTATTTAAACTGCTCGGCCATTAGCTCAGGCCTACCATTGTCTAGCTCTTATTCTTATACTCAGCCCATTTTTGTTAATCTATATGTTGCCATGTGTTCAGTGGCTTTACCTGCTGCCTTTACATGATGCTCCCCAGACGGCAGGCTGGCGTCTTTTCCTCTCTGCCTTCCTGTTCTCTCAGTTCTCCTCTCTGCTAGTTCCGCCTATACTCCTGCCTGGCTACTGGCCAATTAGTGTTTTATTTATCAATCAATCATCCACAGCACTTCCCCTTTTTCTTTTTCTTTTTTCAAAAAGTAAGGTTTTAACTTTAACATAGTAAAATTACATATAACAAAACAATTATCAAGTAAGAACTACAATTACAATATTAAAGTAGATATCCTATCTATCTTATATTTGTGAGTCTAAGGTTTTATATCTAACTTATCTTTTATCATAACTGAGGAAATTATAAATATCTAGTCTTCAACTACATCAAAGACCCCAGAGGGATATATTATTACTTGAGAACCGGGAGAAGTATACAAGCAACTTTCAGGAGTCTTGTAGGGTAGACAGAGACAGCTGGCAGCCTGGACAGTCACCTAATGTTCCTTTGTATAGTTGGGGCATCTGTCTTCAGCCCACAGGGCTAGAGTCTCTTAGTCACTTCTCCCAGTGTCCTGTAGAATGTCTGGCAGTTTCCTCTGTGAAGAAGGAACCTGAGGACCATTTTATCAAGCAAAGTTTAGTGGTTACCTTCCTATGGGTCCTGCATGTCCAGTTGATCAAGCAGTCCAGGCAAGAACAGTTTCTTGCCCAAATGGCTATTTTTGCCAAGAAGAAGATAAACTCCATATAGAGTGCCTTTGATGCCCATCCTCCTCTCTGAAGTAAAGTGGTGCTGCCAGGATCAGACATGTCTCATTGTCTAGAAAGTAAATTTTTAAAAACATTTTAAATGCCATATTCTGTAGGTCTTTGAAGTATTTGAAGATTACCTATCTATCTGAAATATATCTATATATACCTAGAAAACTAAACTAACATGACTACATATTTGATTATCATAGAAGACTAATTGTTAATCTGTATTTCTTAATTATCCATCACAATCTAAATGAGATACATAAACATAATACCTCAAACAAGAGTAGAAATATATATATATACAGTATAACAAAATTAAGTTTAAACTTGTATCAATAAACTAAAATCCATAGCAATGTAAAGCAGTTTTAAACAAGTTGCTCTTTAAAAGTAGGTTCAATAATCTACCCTCTCATCCTGTCATATCTATATCATATCCCCCCTTTTAAAGAAAGAGATTGCATTTATAATTAACCTGTTTTAAATGAAAATATTGGTTTTTCTCTGTCCCACACCAGAGGGCTCTTCTGATATGGGACAAAAGAATTTCTCAACCCCCGCCCCCTTTTTTTAAGCAATATGTTTGGGTTTAGAGAAGGAGTGAGCCAGTTCCATCTCCAAAGCCAGCTTGGTATATTTGGGAATTTGGGTATAGCTTCTCTTACTACTTCCTGCTGGAAGGGGGCGCTGTATCTTATGGGGACACAAAGAAAATTTTAGGATTATAGAGTAGTCCATGAAGGTATATCGTCTGAGCCAGTTGCCTTGAAACCATTCTGAATGTTGGATCATCTGGGCCATGGTGTCATTGGAAACCTTTCAGGGGTCTTGGCTGGTCAAATCTGATGTATCTTAATCTGGAACAAATCCATAGCCTCTGGCTTTCTGTGGAAACAAAAGCAGAGACTCTTTTCCAAAGCAACATATCCTTACATCCAAATTTTGAAGTCAAGGTACCTTTAAAATATACATATTTGGCTGGGGGGTGGTGGCGCTCGCCTGTAATCCCAGCACTCGGGAGGCAGAGGCAGGTGGATCTCTGTGAGTTTGAGGCCAAGTCTACAAAGCGAGTTCTAGGACAGGCTCCAAAGCTACAGAGAAACCCTGTTGTCTCAAAAAACCAAAAAACAACAACAACAAAAAAACAAAAAACAAAAAAAACCCCCAAAAACAAACAAAACAAAAACAAAAACAAAAACAAACCAAATGTATATATACATAATTTGTTTAACTCAACAGCTTTTACGATCAAATGTTTTTCTACAGTTAAAAATCCCAAAGACAACACAATCCAGATTCTCTGTGTAATATCCATCTTTATGTGTCTTATTTTTTATTCTACTTTTACTGTCTCTTTAAAGACTTGCAAGCGCAAGGCCCTGGGTTCAATCCTCAGCTCAAAAAAAAGACTTTATTTTTAAAAACTATACGTTTCTTTTTTTCTCTCTTCCAAGCCTTCATACATTTTTACACACATTGTAAAGCATTTAAAGTCTTGTTCCATCTGAATCTGTCTCGTTGTGAATCTATTGTTTTAAACTGCAGCATTACTAGGGCTAAAATAGCAGCTGTGGCTGCTGGCTCCGCCCACCTCAGCTTCCCAACATGGCAGTAGTACGTTTACCACCAGCTCTGGGAGCCATCAGCTCTGGGAGCCATCACCTCTAAGAAACAGTGGGTCTGTGCTTTTATCAAAGCAGTGTGTAACCCAGAAACCTCTTTTTTTTTTTTTTTTTGTACTAGCAAAGACTAAATCTACCGTGCAGCGTAATGTGCCACCATACTGCTGGTCAAACGCATATGCCAGGAATCCGCCAACTTGAGAGAGACAACGTGGAAGCTGTTTCTAGCTCTGTTTTAGAATCTTTTTTTCTCAGCAGTTCCTCCTCAGCCCCAGCCAACGTTAAAGACACACGACAAACTTTAAGGTAAAAGGGGAGACAGACACACAGAGAGACAGACAACCCCACAGAGGCCTTGCACCTCAAGTGCAAACACAGGTTGAGGGTGGGTGTCTCAGGCTGGCCAATGCCATCTGGTTCTGGGGCCCAGTTAAGGAGTTGGGCCTTTGTCACCTCTGAGGGGCACGGTACGCCTCTCTGCCTCTCTTCCAGCAACCTGAAATTTGCATTTTCCAAAGTGCAGCCACAGCTGTTCCCAGAGCAGATTTATAGCCCAGCTTCTTCATTCTGGTCCCCAGAGCCATCTTCTTGTTTATAAGAACCTGCCTAGGGACCAACCAGGAGCTCATTATTCCTTCCTAACTCACCCCCATGACCCTGGAGGGGTCCCACTTTCCTGCAATACTTCTGTCTGTCCACTTCCTTGCCACTAAGACCTTGGGATCTGATGTTCTCCTCTGTGGAGCCTTAAGTACTGGCTGGCCTGGGTACTCGGGGCTGTCCTGGAGAGTGTCTCTGGAGGCATTTGCCTGCAGTTTGAATAGCAATTTTCTCCCCTTGAAACTGGTTTCTGAAAAAATACACCTGGGCTTCCCTATCTGATCCCAGCAGTAAATGTAATTTGGTAGAGTGTAGCTTCAATTTTATTTATTTGTTTATTTATTACTGAATATGGAACCTAGGGCCTTGGGCATCCTAGGAAAGTCCTCTACAGAGCTCCATGCTCAGCCCTCTGTTCACTTTTTAATTTTGATTTAGGGTCTCATTAACTGACCTGAACTCACTTTGTCAGCCAGGCAGACTTTGAACTTGGGATTTTTGTTTTTCCCTCATTCTGCTGAAAAGCTACAGTGATCAGTCTTAGCAACTTGACTCTACTCTTTACTGTTTCCCTACTGAACCTCTACCCTCTCTTCTCTGCTTTAGGAATGTGGGCTGAGAAGATGGTAGTTGGTAACCACTGAGGACCCACTGGGCCCTGGGGACTCTCTGGATGATGTTGACAATAATACTGTCAGTTCTCCACCACTGGGTGCTTAATGCTCAACTTTTGACCTGCCACTCAGGAGAGACCTTTCTCCATTTTTTGTTGTGGCTAGGGTTTTCCTAAAGATCAGAGCAAGCCTTGGTAGGAAGTAGAGACTGGGGTCACGTGGCTGCAGGAGGTGTTTACCAACACAAAGAAGGCAGGCTGCTGGTGTAGAATCCCCTTGTCCTCCTGGAAAGGAAGGAGATCATATAAAGATGGTACCAGCCGAACTACCCATACTATCCTTTCAAAGCAAAGCCTCTCTGCAAGGCTAATATAGAGTCAAAGGTCATAGTGTGCATGCCACAATCCTTGTTCTGGTCTCTTCCTCTTTCCACATAGAGCGGGCCTGGACATTACACAAGGACCATCCAATGAGACCCACTTAGTGGCACAAAAGCTACCAGCCCAGCCTCAGGGTCCCTTGCTTGAGAGCTGTGAGTTCCTCCCACTGTCTTCCTCAGATCTCTTTCATGGACAGAAAAAATGCATAGAGTGCTAAGTTTGGTGTTTCTGGGCATCAACTGTTATTTTATGTTTTGAGAGTGCTGCAAGATTGAACTTAGGGCCTTGTGTATGTTAGGCAAGCACTCTACCACTGAGCTATGATCCCAGCGATATGGGCACTTATTGAGAGAGTTAATAGTGGTGGCCAGAAATAGTTTCCTTTCCTACTGTTCCCTCCTGTACCTGTTTAAGAACTGTAGCCCCAAGCAGACTTTTCAAGGGCAGTCTGGATGTTTTGTCTGAAACCTTTGTGTGTATATGTATGTGCATGTGTATATGTGGTATGATGTGTGCATGCCTATTCACGTGTGTACTGCTGGGCATCAATGTGCTGTGTATCTATAGGGCAAAGGCAGATGTTGGCTGTCTTCCTCAAGCACTCTTTGAGGCAAGGCCTCTCACTGAACATGGAGCTTACCTGGTACTAGACTGGCTGGTGAGTGAGCTGTAGGTATCTCCCCATCTCTACCTCCCCAGCACTAGGATTACAGGTTAGCTGCACCCAGCTTTCTGTGTGGGTTCTGGTCCTCACACTTGTACAACACTTTACAAACTGGGTCTGCTTCCCAGCTCCTAGCTGAGCACCTTTAACATAAGTAAAATGGGAGATGTGGGGGCTTGGGGTACCCTGACTTCATCATGAATTATCACGTGGGTGTTTGCCATGCTGTCTGTGGTCCATATAGATGATGGTCCCTCCTCCGAGACCATCAGGACTGTGCATGTTTTTTGATTGTTTGTTTGTTTGTTTTGTTTTTGTTTTTGCTGGAGCTGAGGACTGAACCCAGGGCCTTGTGCTTGCTAAGCAAGCACTCTACCACTGAGCTAAATCCCCAACCCCGACACTGTGCATGTTAAGGCTGAGATGTACCACCTCCTTCAATCCCAGGCAGCCCTGGTGATGCCTGCTTTGTGGTCAGAAATGGGGAGGGGAGCAGCTGGGAGTTGGCTTTCTGCCTTCTTTTGATCTTTTATGTCCAGGTGACTAGTTCTACTGAACAGAACCCAAATTCCAATCTGAATATCCTTGGGACTCCAGTATGGGGCTGGCCACAGACCCAGGTGAAGACCCTCCCCTGCCCAGAGGAGAAAAACTAAAGCCTGCCTGAGCTAAATGAGCTTTTGTAACGGTACCATTCCATGGAGAATGAGTTCCCAGAGCGGGATCGGCGTTGCAGATGCTATAAAAACACGAATCTTTCTGTTGGGAATGGGTGAGTGGTGAAGAAATTGGATCAGCACAAGGCCAGCCCCTCCTCCACTGTAATGCTGGCCGCTGACCTGCTCTGGCTGGCTGTTGATTAACTTCATGAGGGTTTCCCCCTGGTGTGTGTGAGGGCAGCCCCTGACCCGGGTAGCGTCTCTACTCACTGTGTGACCTTTACAGAGTGGCAGGGCTGTGTCCCCTCTGGGTCTCTGGAATAATAAATCATCAAGGGTTGGTGAGAGATGAGGTCATGTGAGGAGTCAGACAGAGGACAAAGAGGGGCAATAAATCTAGGGTCAGTTTTCTTTCTTTTTTTTTTTTTTAAATTTTTTATTTGTTTGAAGTAATTTTCATGCAATGTAATCGTGATCCAATGATACAGATACCAACATCTGGAATTCTACTATCTAAATCCCTGTCTGGCCTGTTTAGAAACAGAATGTTAAGCAGCCCTGTTCTTTCCCACTCAGGGGCAGACAGCAAGGCTGGGGTGGTGGTGAGAGTGCTGGATCCTCATTGGAGGATACCCCAAGGAGAGGGCCATCCATCAAGTCCCTGCCCCCTAGCCATGACAGTCTAAAGATTCCCAAGACCACAGAGGCCTGGGAAAAACCCTCCCCCAAACAACCTGGGTCTGAGAAGCTCCCCCAAAGAAGTTGGAGGTGACAAATATTTGTGCTTGTTTTTGTATTCCAATGCCAGGTCAAAATGAGAATTCTAGACCATGAGTGCGACATTATTGTGAGTTTTGCTGTTTTTGTTCTGAAAGTTGCTCTTAGGATCAGAATTTCAGTGCATAGAGGGACTGTAAAAGACAGAAAGGTGCCCAGGGTCTCTGTTCTCAATAGCTCTTTGTATGTTTTTGCTGTGGGTTTAGGAGCTCTGTCTTATTTTAAAATTCTAAAATGATTTTCAGAGCCTCCAGGCAGTAGTAGATAGTTCAGTTCCTCCTCCTTTCCTTTTCTCTCTCCCTTCCCCCTCTCTTAGTTTGTTCCTGGGGCGGAGCAGGGCCTCTCACTCCACCACTGAGCCCCAGCTCCAGCCTTTTGCTTTTGATGTTGAGCCAGGGTCCACTCTAAGTTACCCAGGCTGGCCATAAACACACTTCGTAGCCTTGAAATTGGAAGCAGTCCACCTTGGCCTCCTGAGCAGAGGTGACCAGCACCACCAAGCCCAGCTCCCTACCCTATTAGACCCTCACATTTGGAAAATCCCAGGTGTGCTCACATTCCTGAGTTGATAAACAAAGAAAAAGCCAACTTAACAAAAGTGGAATGGGTAGAAAATGCCCTAAAACTATCCTCTTAGGCACCAGAGAGACCCAGGCATATCCTTCCTTCTCTTAGAGCCTAGTGCCCTTCCCAGGAGGAAGAGAATCCTTTTGGGTGTGATTAATCCGCAGTTGTTAATTTTTAACTTTTGATAGCTTCCTTCTTACCACCTAAGCTTCCACTTTCTGCCTTGAAGGCCCAAAGGCCAGCAGAGGGGCTCTAAGGCGTTTTCGCAAACATTCTAATCAAACAAAAGTCGGAGTTTCGGGGCTCACCTTAGCACTGTGGGGATTAAAGGACAGCTTCAGGTGTCCAGGACTGCACGGCTGCTGCCTTCAGACCAAGGCCCACAGACTTTTAATGGCCGGATGCTTATCTAGCCAGAATTCATTCTGATGTGCATTTTACAAGCCACTGGTCAAGATATAAAAGTAGTTTAAGCCCTGAAAAAAAATTACTGAGGGCAGGCATCGAACAGTTTGTAAATCCATAGGATTTTATGCCTTGGGGAGTACAAATCCTTTTCTTTAGATAATGTAAATTGGGTAGAAGTCATAAATAGGGAAATAAATACCATCGTGATCCAGCTTCCAGCACAGGAAACCGCAGACAGACTAGAAATCAGCCAGCCACAGGGGCTAGCCACTGTGGGCTGTCAGGGAGCTCTGTGACAGGCCCTACAGAGGCAGGTGTTCATTGGGGTCTTTCTGGTTTAATAACCTTTTTCTCACTTGGCATCTTTATTGAGAGATTGCCAGGAGGCCAGAGCTACCCTCATTCCCGGAAAACTGATTTTGGGGGTGCCAGGATTTGGACAAGGGCTGTTTCGTTTTCTATTCTCTGGCCGGGGCTGGAATGTTGGTGCTCTGTGATTGTTTTATTTATTTTATACGTTTTCCTTGGACTGTCTACCTGTGGCCGCTGCCCTGGTTTGGCAGCCTCTTGATTTACAGTGGCTATAAACATTCCAAAGTACACACGTCAGTTAAATAATACCATAGCATTATACAATTACAATTCTGTTATAAATGTGCCAACAGTGCAGAATAAAAATTAAAAAAAAAACAACAAAAAAACAACAACAACAACCCCAAACACTGGCATTTTCTGTGCCTCCTTCCCAACCCGCCTTCCTTCCTGCTGCTTACCCTGTGATGTCTTTGGAAGCCACCAGCTCTGTGGAAAGAGGGCAGATTTCAAAATTTCAGTCCTGGAGTGGCCTCACCACCTCCCAGCACCCCCTCCAGAAAACGTGTGCCCAGATACACATGTTTACAAAGCACGCTTAAGGACTAATGAGACTGCTCAGTGGGTAAAGGCTCTTGCTGAACTGCACAAATCTGGAGACCTGGGTGTGACCCCTGGAACCTACATAAAGATGACAAGTGAGAACTGACTTCACGGACTTATTCACTGACCCTAACAAGCATGCCATGACGTACATCCACATAAATACAGATACACACAACCAAACATAAAATACACATCCATACAAATATACACACACACACACGTACATACTTACACAAATGCATATACACACATGTACATACATCCATATACATATACCCACACAAATGCATATATACATACACACATACATATCTATACACAATACACACACACATATATACACATATACATATATAATATAAACACATATATACATACATATTATATGTATACACATATAGACACACACATATGTACACATACATACATTCTCACACACAGTGATGTTCATAATCATGTTTTAAAAATGTGTGAGGCTGAGCCTGATGGTTTCTCAGGAGGCAGAGGCAGGTCACAAGAACTTCAGGAGACCCTGAGTGGTGGCTCATACCTGTCATCCCAGCACTAAGGAGGTAGAAGCAGGAGGATTGGAAGTTCAAAGTCATTCTGGGCTACATGGTGAATTTGAAGCCGTCCTGGGATACATGAGGCTCTGAATGAAAAGTTAAATAAAAAGTAAATGAGGGCTTGGGAATGCAGCTCAATGGTAGAGCACTTGGGTTGCGTGGCCACACCCTTGGTTCAATCTTCGTAAGCGTGGTGTGTAACAGCAGCAACAGGGGTCTTGCTGCCTGACGGATGGAGAGACACTGCTCTTCCACAAACGTTTGCATTTTCTTTCCATTGAAGTTCACATTTGTTTACTCCTTGGTGTTTTCCCACAAGAAGTAAAGTTGCAAGATGGCAGCAAGAAGGACACTGGGAGATGACCTCCCTCTCTCCACCCATTGCTTTCTCACCAACACAGACAAACATACAGGTTTGTTTTTTCTCAAACAAACCTAGAAAGGGAAGGAAAAAAACCTGCTTGGACCTGGCCATGTGCAGAGATTACCAGATTACCAGAAAACCCACCTTCGCATTCCACAGGCTACTGTCAAGAGGAGAGTCCCACAGGTCACTTCACAGAAAACACAACATACACAAAGAAAGACTGACCAGATAGGAAAGACCCCACTATCGAGCACACTTCAAGAGCAACAGGGAAGGCTTCCCTGAATGAACAGTCCCTGAGTGGTTGTCACTTGACTCTAGACTGGGATGCAGTGCTGTAGGATCAGTGTTGCTTAACTGATTGGCAGGGCTCAGTTGGGCTTTAGGTCTGTTGGACAAGAGACCATGGTTTTCTTGTGTGGTGTTGTGAAGGATGCTTCCTGGACTCATCTCATTTGGGGTCAAGTTCTTGTGATGGACTCCTTCCCTTTTCAGTTGCTCATTCATGGCCTTCTCACCGCACAACGACTCAAAAGTGGCCGAACTGATACTTGGTGAATTTCCAAGGCCAGGTATTGTTACCTATTTCTGCCATCCCAGAACATGGAGAAGTGCAGGCAGAGGATCCAGGGCCAGCCTGGGCTAAAACAACTGTGTGAGGTCAAAAAGTCAAGCCCAAAAACCCAACAGCTTGGGTTCTCTATTCTACAGATCCCAACTAAAAATCTTTTGTATTTCACTTGAACTACACAAAAGCCAGGAAACTAGAAAGGGGCTTTTTAGGGAGAGGGGGCATTTGAATGGAGGGAGGGGAGAGTAGATTATGTGTGAAATGAAAGTAAAGAGGTAGAAGATGAAGAAGCAGAAAGGCTTAACCAGGATGGGTGTGGGGATATGGAGGCAATCATGGTGAATGGGAGGGCTGGCCCAAAGAAAGGGGGCATGGCAAGACGCTTGGAGGTTTGATGATTCACAAACCAACATAAGACAGTAGCAATGAGAGGGACAGCAGAACAGATGTGAGGTGAAAGAGGTAGAACAGCAAGAGTTAGAGGGTTAAATGGGGGTGGGATGGGGTGGGAGGGTGAGGAAGATGGGTGGTGGTAATGGGTGGGTTAACCAGAACTAGACTTGTTTTAAAAAGCCCCATGGAAGTTCACTATTTACTAAGACAACTTAAAAAGGAAAAGAAAAGGAGTTCAGATGGAATTAGTTTGCAGGGGTGGACAGTGTCATTTACAGAAGACATGGGTTATTAAATGAAAGCCGCAGTACAAGGCATGAGAGAGCACCTCATGAGTTATTGGTCATGAGGTCACAGAGGTGGCCAGAACAAGACAGGATATTGCCATTTACCCTTTGCTATCCACATAATTACAGGATAAAACCCTGAAGACACCACACACTTTGGCTGTAAGACACAGAGAAATTATAGGGCTGGAGAAATGGCTCAGTGGTTAAAAGTACTGGATGTTTTTCCAGAGGACCTGGGTTAAATGTTGAGCACCTACACAGTGGTTCACAACATCTCCAGTTCCAGGGGACAAAGCGTCTGCCACCACTCTGAGGAAGTGGGACCTGGGAGAATGGAGTCTATGAAGGTGGTGGACTAAAGTCTCATGCCATAGTCAACTTTATTCAGAGCATCAGACAATTTATACTTTGAGGGTTAAGGAAAGTCTCATGAGTAAGGTCCACATGAGGTTCAGGCTGCAACATTCTGAATAACACTATCAAGGGGCACTGGTGGTCGGAAGCAAACCCATTCCCATCTCCTAACCCTGGGAGGGGCAAGAAAACACCTTCTGAGGGCAGTCCCATGTTTTGAAGAAACAGGTCATAAGACTCTTGTCCGGTTTTCTTGGAGTGTTCTCACAAGCACCCAGAAGTCTCGTCACATAGCTCTGTTCCTAGACCATGTTCCTACAAATTCCCTCTTCTGGCCTCTGAAGATACCAGGCACACACATTGTACACAGACACACATGAAGTTATACATATAAATTAAATTAAATTGAACTGAATTAAGACATGTAGAAATCAATCTGAAACTAATGAAGAAACTTCATAGCTTTCATAGTTCCAGAAGGTGCTGTGCAGGGTGCTGAGGGTAGACCTATGTGCTGCAATATGTACCAGCTATGCAAGATGATCTCACAGTGGAGGAACTGCTCTGCAGTAAGATCAGTTTTAGGAAGGAATTCCAGGCCTGGTATTGTAGCTGGAGTTATCTCCAGTCCTGCTCAGACCCACATCCACTCAGACCCAAATAAACACACAGATGCTTATATTATTTATAAACTATATGGCCATGTGGCTCAGGCTCCTTGCTATCTAGTTCTTATATCTTAAATTAACCCATTTCTATAAATCTATACCTTGCCATGTGGCTCATGGCTTATTAGTACTTTATATCCTGCTCCTCATGGTGGCAGCTGGCAGTGACTCCTGACTCAGCCTTCCACTTCCCAGAATTCTCCTCTCTTCTTATCCCGCCTACCCCATACTTCCTACCTGGCTACTGGCCAATCAGCGTTTTATTTATCAATCAATCAGAGCAACACATTCACAGCATTGCCAGCATGGTATTGTAACCACAGTCAAAAGTCCATGGTTGGGGAGGCCATAGGCCTAGGGCAGAACCTGCCATTGTTATTGTGATAAAGGGTACATTGTCAAATTGCCCTCTAAATATTTATGATTATACTAGTACCCTTGGGCTATTCCAAACTTTGGTCTGAAAACCTTCTTTTTTTTTCAGTTGGCAGCAGCAATGGAGAGATGTCAAACATTGACATTCTGGGAGCAGGGGACTCAGTCCTCTACCCACACCAGAACATCTTTATGAAAGCAGCATCAGCAAGGCTCAGGGAGCACAGAGGAAAGGAAGATTCAAAAGACAATAGAAGCCAGGAAAAAGAGGAGTCCCATGAAGGGCTGGCTTCCAGACTTGATCTGGCTGTGGCCATCATAAATTCAAAATAGCTGTGGTTAGCTGAACATGACTAGCCTAAGACACAGCTAGCCAAAGCCTTAGCATATGATGAATACAGTCTTCAGGCCCCAACACATACTAAGGAGACACTGGCAGGGGAAGGTTTCAGAGCCAGGGGAGAAATCTTTGGGGGCAATGTGGTCTCTGATGGGTTTCCCATACCCTTGTCCAGCTTCAAGTGAAACATGTCAAGACAACATTAAGTAGGTTGAGTGTGTTATGAAAGAACAATACAACAAAAACAGAACTCTCACTCCCACTGTCTCCAGCAGCAACAAAAATAACTAATTACAAATCAAAATGAAACACAACAAAAATACCCTTCCTTTTCCCTTAGCTCTTGGCTCTTCCGTGTCTTTATCAATGCAGTTTTATTGGGACACCCTACTGGTTTGTTTAAGTCTGAGCCTTGTGCATGGCTATTTCAGACTCCAACAGCAGACCTAGTATGTTCTACAGACAAGCCACTTCATGATGGTGTGAAAGCAAAAAAGCACTTGAAGTAAATCATGCTTTAAATTTCTTTTTTCTTTTTTGTCTTTTTCAAAATTAGCAATATGAGGTGAATTTTCTCTCTTGGTGATGGATGTCAAAAGTGGAGTGACCTGCAGCTCCTTCTGTCCATGTGATCCCCAAAACAACTTACACAGACCGTGACCCCAGGGTTTGGGATATCTGGTTTTGTGTTTTCACGTCCAACCATAGTTACAAAACTGTCCATCTTTGTCTCCTGCTTTTAGCTTCATTCTTCCTGCTTGGATGTTCTACTGAACATTTTGTAATGTGTCATGGGCCTGGGCTTCTGCATTTTGAGGACCACAGGCGCTGGCAGCATTGTCAGGATATGACTGGAAGATGGACATGAGTTCTTCCTGATCCCAGGTGGAAGGTCTGGCATTGTCTGGGGCTACTTTCTGCTCCTGTTTGGACCTGCCTCACGACAGACAGCAGACAGCTACTTCAAGAACCAAAGCTTTTGCTCCTCAGCTAGCTGCTGTGGAACGAAGGCCCAGGCCAGAGTGTGAACAGTGTGCGGCAGGCTGGTGTTCCGCCATTGCCC